>NC_054702.1:62127020-62279520 GCF_016097555.1 Gigantopelta aegis
GGGTTGTAAAACGTAATGGTAACATAAAACTTTATGGACTTAATTCTAGCTATCTGTGTGGTCATCTCCACTGATAATATAAGCCGCTTTATGTGGAGAATTTATTGATGAAGACGGGTAGGAGTGAAAGTGACATTCAGTAGCTGATTGTTTGTCTCAGTGCATCATCAGATTCAAACGAACATTACACTTCTGACCCCATGCTATTATACGTCTTAGAGCCTGGACGTTCGCTCAAAATAGAATACTGATATATAAATGGCGCGCATTTTAATAAGAGGCGTTCTGGAGTGTCGTTAAACATATATTCTATTTTATTTAATAACAGGCTTTTGAGTTCAAAATAAGTTTTAAATTGTGCGAGTTAATATTCACTAACTAGACTTGTCAATATGTTGTTTCTTATTTTGCCTTTAGTTTAGTTGATAAATTGGTTACTTTGTGCATTTCAAAGTTTTAAAATATGTCTACCAGTCTTATCATACATGTAGTTTGTATTTATTAGGTTTGATCACAAGTGTTAATGCAACACATTAAATATTTTAAAATAAACGTATTTCCGAAAATCTAGCTTCTTGGTGGTATTTAAACATTATTTAAGACCCCATTCGCGATGTTTAATAAAAAGGATGCTAAACATGTTAAATTAAAACGTAAATCAGTGTACATTGCACACTCTGTTAAAATATGGATTTCAACTTCAACACAGTTATTACTGCACACAGGTCAGCAACAGGAAACGTATCATATTAATTAGTTCCAATACGTATTGTGGCAACCTTGTATCTAAATTTAAGCGACACAATAGGTTCTCCGCTAATAAAGTTCTGCTTTAAAGGGACATTCCTGAGTTTGCTCCATTGTAAGATGTTTCCGACTAATAAAATAGTTTACGATTAAACTTACATTTTAAATATATTTTCTTGTTTCGAATATCAGTGTCTGTATTTTCAATGTGTTTCTGGTCGTCTTAATATTTGTAAGAAGCCCAAACTGGATTTTGTTTTCAAATAATTTCGTACGTACGAACAAAAATATTTTAGGAAATAAAATGAAATTTAACCTAATACAAATATTAGAACGATCAGAAACACGTTCAATATACAGCCACTAATATTTTATGCAGAAAAAATATATTTGATTATGTAATTACAATCTTTAAAAAGTCGCTGTTAGTCGATAACATCTTCAAAATTTCAACAAACACGGGAATGTCCCTTTAATGAAAATGGTAAAATATCACGAGGCCTCCATATGTACATACCTTTTCATCTCTTTGGGATAGCTTCACCTCTCGCGAACATCTAATACCATTATTGTTTTGACAGTTATTCCAATGAGATCTGTCCTGTGCGAGTTTTTATTTAGTAAACGAATCTGGGAGTGGCAGTCCTCTTTGAGAGTCAAAAGGATTATTTGTGCAGTAAATGATATTCTCGAGAGCGGCAGTCTTCCTATAGACGAGTCACTAGATAGAGATTCGTGGCATTAACCACTACTTTGCCAAATGATCATTCGACTCTGCATTGTGCAAAGATATGGTCTTCATCACGGATAACGATATTGTTTTCTTCAGAATTGTTGGTACAAGTCTGAAAGGTCGCTTTTACTGTGACAGTTTTTAGATGATGTAGTATCACAGAAATTGTTGTTATAATATTGCTTACAGTTACTTTTGTTATTTTTTCAGGAAAACAGCAGGCCGTACACCAAGACTGAATATTATGGATATTGCCCAGTAGGGACAGATGAGAATGCAACGTATGCAACATAATTCAGTGTCTAAAGGGACATTCCTGAGTTTACTGCAATTTTTAAGATGTTATCGACTAACAACGACTTTTTAACGATTGTAATTACATATCAAATATATTTTTTGCATGAAATATTAGTGGCTATATATTAAATGTATTTCTGATCGTTCTAATATTGGTACTAGGTTAAATTTCATTTTATATCCTAAATTTTTTTTGAAATTATTTGGAGACAGAATCTTCTTACAAATGTTAAGACGACCAGAAACACATTTAACATACAGATACTGCTATTCTAAACAAGAAAATATATTTCATATGTAAGTTTAATCGTAGAAATATTTTATTAGTCGGAAACATCTTGCAATCAGCAAACTCAGGAATGTCCCTTTAAAAGTATCAGTGGACGTAGATCCACAGAGAAACACATATCTTAAATAACGTGTATCATCGTACTTGTGAGTTGAAGTGAGGAAAACGTAGATCATTCGCACACGAAGGCAAGTTATTTTACTGGGTTTTTTTAATCTGGGCCCGATTAATGTCGATTATGCTTTACGATTACTTGCCAGATGATCTAATAACAAAACATCTTCGTTACAAAGTTAGGAATTAAAGATTTGTTTAGTAATATTTCATTTGTCACATTTGCTCATCGCTAGTATCCGACTACGACAAAATTAATGTTTATAAACTAAACTAAATCGTATTAAAATTATAACTGCTTTATTGGACATGTTCGGTACGAAAGTCTCAAAAACAAATTACTATACAAAAATCTCCAAACAAAAATACGATTTAAACGGATCTTGGTGATAAAATATTGTTCATATATTATATCATTTATGTTGTGTTAGATTTATTTTTATACCTTTTCTTCTTCTTTCATGGAAAATGTGTAAGAAATTTAATACTACATTCGCCTGCGATAAATACTATTTATCTTCCAACTCCTTGTTCAAAACTGTATACAACTTGCTTTCGCTCGTTAGATAACTTTTGAAACAACTCGTTATATGATAAATGGTATTTAATGACCACTCGTGTATTATTCTCTATGTAAGGAGTGCAACTTGCTCTAAAATCGTGGCGGAAATGAAATAACAAGTACTTTGAAATAGTCGAAGTTTCATATTACGTAAAACGATATATTTGTAAATGTATATTTATATTTGTTACCTTCGATGACATAATATATATATATATCTTATATATATTGATGAATCCATGGATAAACTCTTAACATTTCTAATACTTTTAAATATATAACTCTAATGTTATTTTATTTTTCTCACAAACTCAACCAACTACGTGAAATTCATTCATTAATATGTTAATCATGGGAAAATATTAAATCATGATTGTTTCATCGACATAAATCTGAACGACAAAACAGTATTCCCTGATCAAAATCGTATCTCTGCAAAAGGCAGAGTCGAATGGACGTTAAGCAAACTTGTGATTGTTTCCATGAGATGTTCGTCATTGGGAGGATCGTCACTCCCATAGGAGATTCGAAAGAGCATGTTCCATCCCTTCTGTACAGTCTTTAAGAGGACTGCCAGTCTCAGACAGCTGAGTAAATCCATGATAGCCAAAGAAGATGTATCTTGGTTTGGGCAGCTGCGCTAGTTAATAAACCACAGTTAACATAAATACAAATTCGGGTCTTTGGAGTGGGGGTGGGGGCAATTTATTTTGTTCTTATATCTAATTAAATTTTAGGCACGCTGTCTTGGGTACATATCTCAATTACCTGAGCTGTATGTTGATGAGTTAGTTGTTGGTCTGTGAGAAAGTGCCCGTAACAGACTGCGAATACAGAACCTACCAGCCTAAAGACGATGACTTAACCACTAAGTCACCAAGGCAGGTTTGAATTCGTGTTATGTGTGTGTGTGTGTGTGTGTGTGTGTGTGTGTGTGTGTGTGTGTGTGTGTGTGTGTGTGTGTGTGTGTTTTGAGTGTGTATGCATGTATGTGTTATTTCTGTGCCCAACATTTCCTTTGAAATCACTTCTGCAGATGAAATAGTCCGCCAAGCCACTGTCTACTTTTTCAGAGACAGTCACATACTGATTAGTCCACAGGGTTATAGTGGTTGTTGGGACATAAAAGGAAATCTCGAAATGTTGGGGCAAAACTAACATTCGAAAGACTAATGATTTTTTTTTTATCCAAGAAATATTTTTGGGATCTACATAAAAATAAAATGGTGCGACAATTGTTTGTAATACGTATGATAGATGTTGAATATGTTCTCAACAGTACAGCATTTTTTGAAATTACACGTTGTATCTCGCATTTTAAAAGTAAGCCATGTATGAAAAAATGTACCAGCAATATACATTAAAACAAACTAATTGGTGCAAAATATCAGTCCTATATTGTATATTTTTTTCGCTAATCAGTTTTTAAAAGTTTGACTTATTGTTTGTTTGTTTGTTTGTTTGTTTGTTTGTTTATTTATTTGTCTTTTTGTTTATTTGTTTCGTTTTGTTTTTAAAAGGACATTCCTGAGTTTGCTGCATTGTAAGATGATTCCGACTAATAAAATAGTTCTACGATTAAACTTACATATTAAATACATTTTCTTGTTTAGAATATCAGTGTCTGTATATTAAATGCGTTTCTGGTGGTTTTAATATTTGTAAGAAGCCCAAACTGAACTTTGTCTTCAAATAATTTCGTATTCAAATAATTTGGAAATAAAATGAAATGTAACCTAGTACAAATATTAAAACGATCAGAAACACGTTTAATATACAGCCACGAATATTTTATGCAATTTTTTTATTTCATATGTAATTACAATCGTTAAAAAGTCTCTTAGTCGATAACATCTTAAAAAGTGCAGCAAACTCAGGAATGTCCCTTTAATCAACGATATATATTAGTTTTAATGATACTCGGTTGTTCGCTGTAAACAGTGTATTGTAGTTCACGATTATCGATAATAAATAATGCCGGTATAGGCAATAATGAAGTAATTAAACAATTAGCAGTACGTTTCAGTCTTGCGTTTTCGGTAAATCTATCAAAAAGAAACTACCGTATATTTGACAACTTAACTTAATAGCGTTTCCTGTTCTGCGAATGAGTTATCTCGCCGTAGGTAATACATATAAATATACATTTATATATCCATTTGAATTAAGGAAACATTGCAAAAAAAAAGTTATTTATTTATTTTTAACCATTACATTTCCTGTAAAGCATCATTTAAAACTACGAACAACACTTTTGTGGTAGTTGAAACCGAAGATGGGTAAATGTGACAAATGGAATGTCATTTTCAATATGGTTAGGGTTTTGACAAGTTTAGTATCGTGATATATCGTTATATTGGACAATGGTATTCCCTATCACGATACATATTATAATATATCATTTACAATAGCATCAACAATACAAATGATTTGTACACAATAAACATATACATACGTGATAAATAAATACAGGATATGAGTTGCAGTTTGTTCTTTAAAGATTTTTTCGGTGTACTAATGTTTTATTTAATCATATCAAGACAGAGAAGTTGCCAATAGCAGTCGAAGCTAAGAGATCGCTGTTTCCGACTAACAACGGACTCGTACGGAAATTACCGAGTATCTTGGTAGACGTAGAATGAATGTATACTCCATAAAACAATTAAGTAATTTATGATTGGCATTTTATATTTTTAACTGCAAACGTAATGTGATAAATGTCTGTTCTTGTTCAATTTATGGTACTGACCTATTCGAGTGTTTTGGTAACGGCAAAATATTTGTTTTAATTTGGCGGATGTTGATCTTTTCTGACGATTCAGTTCAATTCACAGTTAAAAAGAAATTTAATTCTTTAGTGGTTTCTATTAACTCTACAATGTACTTCAGATCTTCCAAAAACATGATGTCATATGTGTATGGCATATTATTAATGTTGTTAAAATAAGTCGACGTACAGCTGTAAAGATAATTTATTAGGACGTAAGTTATTTTTTTTTTTTGTGGGGAGTTCATATTTCGTTTTTTACATTTTAAATCATAATATATACTGGTAGAACCGCATATCACGTTTTATTAAATGTGTAATTTCAAACAATGTTTTATGTAGTATTTTTATTATTACATTATCTGACAAGTAAATATATAAGACTAAGCGATTTAAATATACGAGATTAAGCGACTTAAATCGGACCCAGATTAAAATCAATGGCAAATAAACATGTGCGGATTATCATCACTTGTCACCGTTTCGTAGTTCACAATATGCAATTGCGCTGTGTTACTATTATTTGAATGTGTGCAATCAAAGAAGATGGAATTTGTAAAACAGACAAAATAAAACAATCAAATATGTAATCTTCCACGTTTTATTAAATATATGAATGAAAAAAATAATATTTGTTTTCTTTTGTTTTTGCTTTGTTGTAAAGACATGCGTCGTTTGATAAAAATGAGAGTTATGTAATTAATGAACGGTGAGACAAGATAGGACAAGACAAGACTTTATTAACACTCGGGCCGTTCCACAACGGCATAGGAGGAATATATATCTATACAAATGTTGTTGTTATAAACACGTGACAAGATGCTTAACAGTAAATACATTAATTACAACATATATACTTAGACAAAGACGTTTAACAACCATGTAGATGTGCAGAAAACTCGTGACGTAGAAAATAAAATCAGACACTCGATTTCATTGAGGCATTATTTGTCAGTATAAGTAACAGGAGATTTTCAATACAAAATGAAATATGTGACTGTCACATTGTTAAATTGTGTTTGTGGGTCCATACACGAAAATCGGAACATTTTCAGTATTGAATATTGCATGTTGACAGCGGTGCAACGTCGACTTCTGCTTCTGATGAGACGGTGGATCTCTGGAATAGTGATAGAGATCCATTCACGAGTTAAAGCATGTTTAAGGTTGTGGACGTTGTGAATATGCACGTGGTTCTTTCGCAACCTACAACATACGAAATCCCATACCTGCACAACAGAGAACAAGTCAAGCCAATTTAGTGCCTCAATAGTGTTCCTCTTAAAGGGACATTCTTGAGTTTGCTGCCATTTTAAATATGTTATCGACTAATATAGACTTTGTAACGATTGTAATTACATTTCAAATGTATTTTTGGTTTCTGGTCGTTCTAATATTTGTATTAGGTTACATTTCATTTTATTCCTAAAATAAGTTTTTTGAAATTATTTGAAGACAGAATGCATTTTGGGCTTCTTACAAATATTAAGACGACCAGAAACACATTGAATATACAGATACTGATATTCTAAACAAGAAAATATATTTAATATGTAAGTTTAATTGTAGAAATATTGTATTAGTCGAAAACATCTTACAATGCAACAAACTCAGGAATGTCCCTTTAAGAAGCCCAGGTGTTAGTCTAACTGAATGCTGGCGTGCATTGTCCTGTTGAAACAAAACGGCTGAATGCTGCTGCATGAACGGAATGACAACTGGTGTGGTGATTTTGTCACTGTAATGCTGAGCATTCAGATTCCCATTAATGAGGAAAATGAGGATGTTTTGTCCGATGTCATGAATTCCTGCTCCACACGATAACACCCACACACCACATCGGTCACGTTTAGTGCATGAAACGACGTTGTACCACTGTCAATGCCCAATATGCTCAGACAGATTTTCGTGTATGGACCCCACGCACCATTTAAAGGGACATTCCCGGGTTTTCTGCATTGTAAGATGTTTCCGACTAATAAAATATTTCTACGATTAAACTTGCTTATTAAATATATTTTCTTGCTAAGAATATCAGTGTGTTTCTGGTCTTCTTAATATATGTAAGAAGGCTAAACTGGATTTTGTCTTCAAATATTTTGTACGTACGCAAAAACAATATTTTAGGAAATAAAATGAATTTTAACGTATTACAAATATTAGAATGATCAGAAACACATTTAATATACAGCCTCTAATATTTTATGCAGAAAAATGAATTTAATATGTAATTGCAACCGTTAAAAAGACTCTGTTAGTCGATAACATCTTAAAAATTGCAGCAAATTCAGGAATGTCCCTTTAAGGACGCCACAGTCACACATTCATTTTGTATTAAAAATCCCATGTTACTTATACTAACATATGGTGCCTCAAATAAATTCAGTGTTTAATTTTGTAAGTCACGAGTTTTCTTTTATTTAAGTAAATTTACCAAATTGCTAAACGTTTTTTGGCTAAGTATGTATGTGTATGTATGTGTGTATTGATGTATGAATATCTATATATTGTATGTATGTCGAGGTTGACTGTTATATACATATATATTAACGCACTGGCACAGGAGATAATTAAAACCTTTCTGGCCTCACAAATTGTCCCATGCCGTTGCTGGGACTCGAACCTGTGGCACCGAATCGCCATCAAATTGCGAGACTAACCACGATGTGCTCTGAGCTATCGCGGCATCCATAAAAAGGATGCTCTTTAACTCGGCCACATGCATGGGGCCTGCAATCTACGCGGTCGATCCCGCTTACGTACATGAAACAGTGGGCAGACCTGGCACTGGCTAGTATGTATTGATGTATGAATATCTATATATTGTATGTATGTCGAGACTGACTGTTACATACATAGGTATTAATGCACTGGCACAGGGGATAATTAAATTGAAATTGTCCCATACCGTTGCTGGGACTCGAACCTATGGCACCGAATCGCCCGCAAATTGCGAGACTAACCATGATGTGCTCTGAGTTATCGAACCATCCATAAAAAGGATGCGCTTTAACTCAACCACATGCATGGGGCCTACAATCTACGCGGTCGATCCCGCTTACGTGCACGAAACAGTGTGCAGAATTGGCACAGCTAGTATGTATGAGAGAGAGAGAGAGAGAGAGAGAGAGAGAGAGAGAGAGAGAGAGAGAGAGAGAGAGAGAGAGAGAGAGAGAGAGAGAGAGAGAGCTGTCCATTACGTTTGTATTTAAGGAATTCATTTTTGTACGCAATATTTAGCACGGTGTGTGTACGATAGTTGACTGAATATGAGTGCAAACACATCCTTGCGAAGTTCGGCATTGGTAAAATACAAAGAAGCGAATGGCAGTACACATCAAAAGATGAGAAGCGGTCAGAACAATCGAAAACTGTTAAAATAGCTCCAGTGGTGTCGTTAAACAAAACAAACTTCTTATATATATACATATATATATATATATATATATATATATATATATATATATATATATATATATATATATATATATATATATATATATATATTGTTGATAAACGCAAAGAAATGCCGAGTTCATATTTAAAATATTAAACTATAAGTCTGTAGAATGTGTTAAAACACTAAATATTTCCCCTCCTCTCCCCTCCCCATCTTGTTATTCTTTAAACGAACATTCCTGAGTTTGGTGCATTGTAAGATGTTTCCAACTAATAAAATCTTTCTACGATTAAACTTACATATTAAATATATTTTCTTGTTTAGAATGTCAGTGTCTGCATATTCAATGTGTTTCTGGTCATCTTAATATTTGTAAGAAGCCCAAACTGGATTTTGGCTTGAAATAATTTCGTACGTACGAAAACAATTTATTTTAGGAAATAAAATGAAATTTAACCCAGTACAAATATTAGAACGATCAGAAACACGTTTAATATACAATTTGATATGTAATTACAATCGTTAAATAGTCGCTGGTAGTCGATAACATCTTTAAAATTGCAGCAAAGTCAGGAAAGTTGGGAGATCCACAATGTTCATGAGTTGTGTTATGGGGCAACAGGCAAATATAAAAGAAGGTGTGTGGGGGGAGAAGTATGATTGCGGGGGCATGTCCTCTACGACCCCTCCTGGCTACACAGTGTTTAACTTTTCTTTTTTATTAGTTTTATTACTATACAGACGTAATTTTTTTTATTAAAATGTATGAATATATGTCCACGCGGACGTATTGTCACTGCAACGTAAAGAAGTAAATATCTTCGGTTGTGTAAACAGGGCAGTTAACCGAGAGATACATTATAGAACACAATGTTAATGCCGTCTCAGAGAAGCTGTAATTATTTTATCGTGTATGTAATCCTTTCTGGTCCCACTGATTGCGTCAGGGCCGCTCTTTGTTGTTTATTACGTTTATCCCTGCAAACAGTTAGTCTATTGATTCGCGGCTTTTTAGACGCAACGGGCGGCTTATGTGCCGCCCGCGTAGGAATCCAGGAAGAACGTCGTCTCGATGACGGAGCCGGGCGATGACGTCGTGTGGAAGTACACTAACAATAACTGATGTAAATAAGTCACTGTAGTTTGCTGGTGCACATCATTAATAATTACATCGAGTGGCTCACTGCGTGCGTGCGTACGTTCATGTAATAATTGGTCGCGTTCGTTTCTGGTGACTGACTACCCACACATTACGTGTAGAATATACAGCCGTGTAGAATACACACAGAGACGTAGATACATACACTCACACACAAGTGTGGTAAGTCTGAAACCACAAATTGTATTACGTTTTACATAATGGTGTGGTCTACCACCAAACCACAATAGAGAATAGAAAAAAGGCAAATAAGAGGATAGTGTTGCGAATTGGTTAAAATTTCATCATCGATCATCGGTTATACAATCACTTTCCACCAAGTGGTTAACTTTTGAGTATACAATCGGTTAGAATTATATAAAACCATGTTACAGTTTACAGACAGAACTGGGGGAAAAAAGGATAGGTAAAAGAGACGATATTGTTGCGAAACAGTTAGAATGTCATCATAAATCAACAGTTGTGATAGCGATTCACTAACTTGTCAACTTTCGATTATATAACCGATTAAAATTATATTATAAACTTATGAAATGTTTAAATTACTAGGACTGTGCGTCTGTTATCTTGTTTACAAGGACTGGCCACTGCAATATCTAATTTACCTGAAAAGTAACAGTTTGTTTTGTTTAACGATACCACTAGACCTCATTGATTAATTATTAATCATCGGCCGTTTGGTAATTCTGACAGGTAATCTGGAGAGAAAATCCGCTCAATATTTCCTTGGCAAACAAAGGATCTTCTATATTATGCACTTTCCCGTAGACAGCATAGCATATACCATGGCCAATCATAGAGCACTGCTTGGGACAGAAACATTCCAATAGGTCCGCCGAGGTTGTTCGATCCCAGAACCCAAACATTGCAGGCGAGCGCTCTACAGATTGAGCTAAACCCCCGCCATCATCTTACCTTTAACACCAATTCAATATCTGTTTGTTTACGCACAAAGGAAAACAAACCGAAACTACAGCAAATTTACATTATTTAAATAGTTAACTACAGGAATAATTACAGGTAACATTTTCCGCGACAATCGATTATGGATGTCATAATCGATCAGTTTCATAATCAACCATTATATTGGTAGAGCCCAGTCGATCACCTAGATCCTGCCCCAGTACATTTTAAATCGCGGCAGTTTGGTGTCCAGTTATAATTTATGCCACACATGGTCAAGCCAAGAGTGATCGATTGTACGACACATAGCACTTCAAACGAGTAATTTACTAATATATTACATCGCCTACCCTGTTGGATATTAAAAGCACTACACACTTAGTCTGAATGAAGTCAGATCTTACTGTCACGGTTATACATATTAACTATTAACTAATCTGATATAAGCCAACGCATTATAGTATCCATGTGACCTTCCTTTGGCAACACTAAATGCGAGTGCGGCATACAGCTTCCCTAGCGCCGTTAAATCACATCACATGTATTCCAACGGTATTTTGTTCCACTGAATCATCTGGACCGATGACATTGGCAGTATTTACATCTGCTAACATATATCTAAAGTCGGGGTGGACAGTAAGATCTGCACTACGTTCATCGACAACAAGCGACGCTAACGTTGACGTTTTTATTGGTTTTCTTTATGGTCATTTGGTTTAACATAAGGTGTATAAACCAGTCGTGGGATTTTTTTAATTATTATTATTTTTATTATTTGATTTTTTGTCTGACTGAAGGCAGTCCTGATTTTTTTATTATTATTATTAAACAGGACCAAAGTCATAGATTGTTCATCATTTGTTCTCACCACCATCATTTGAAAAAAAAAAATGTGGATGCGCACCCTTCTTTGAACACCTTTACATATTATATGGATTTCCTTACTGAGATCAGAATTAATAAAAAAAATACAAAAACAAACCTAAACAAAATGAAGCTGACACTTTATGGCACGTGGTCTGACAGCACCAACACGTTAAACAGCGTCTACGACAAAGCTGGCAGAACCCAGACGTGCCAGCCAGTCTGCGCAGCAGCGAGAGAATCCAGTTATGTTTTCTTCAGCAGCTAGCGCCCTGGAACCTGTATAATGAGGTTCTGGCTAGACGCCCACGCACGTTTATAAATAGACTGGTACTGCTATGGCAACATTGATCTGGGAAGACCTCCAGTGTAATTTTAGTTGGCTAGGAATATCGACACGAAGAGGAAGAGTCTGGGGTTGATGTGCCGATTGATGCAGTGCATTTGCAAAGTGGTTCGTGGGTTAACAGCATTCATCATTTGGAGTGTAAACATCGTCGGCTACACGGGTCATTATTTAGCATTGGGTTGCAGACGCGACCTTCACGCGCTGTGACGTGGCACCGCGTGCGTGTTGATGGATGCAAATGGCGACAGTGACATATATCTGTTATTTGTGACTCTTCGTTCGGTGATGTATGTTGACCTGATGACCTTTTTAATGGTATTTACGAACATTTAGAGACCTTTCTGTTTGCTTTTCAATTAATTTTAATAATGGATGTTGACGCATATTATTTTGCTAATGTAGTGTTCATGGTGTTTTGAAAGTTAGGTTTGACTTCAGAACATATAAGTGGTATAGTGTATTTAAAAGATATCTTGCTTTAGTTTATGGTTGTATTTTTATTTTAATATTTATGTGTAACATTTTGTTTGTTTTAGTTGAAAATGGTTCACGTCATAATGTTGTTGTTGTTTTAAAATCACATGCTCCTACTGTTTTATTTACTGTTAATTTGTGTTTTAACTGTGAGCGTCTGCAAACGTTAAATTTTCAGTTATTAATGCATGGAACTATGCATCAGAATATTGCATGAGTGTTAAGCTTGGATGGCAATATACAGGGGTGAGGAGACGTAACTGAGCGGTAAACTTAAGCACTTACCTAATGCGACCCCCGTCAGTGGGTCCATTTGGGCTATTTCTCATTCCAGCCAGTGTTCTAACATTGATGTTGCAAAGGTTATGGTATGTATTATCCTGTCTGTGGGATGGTTCACATATATGATCGTTTTCTGCTGATAAAAAAAAGAGTAGCGCATGGCATGGCGCAGCGGCTTTCTTCATTCATTATATGTGTGGTCCTTTTGAATACTCTTTCACACATGGGTATCTTTATTGTACTATCTATTTGATTGAGTTTATCTGTCCAAAGTGACCAGCAGGGTAGCATCTATATACGAGGGACAGTCAAAATGTTTGAAGAACTGGATATTAAAAGTGATGATAGACCAAACGTTTCTACATTACTTTGCAGTAAATCACCCTTGACCTCAGTGCATTTGGCCAATTTATCCTTCACGTTATTTATGCCAGCGAAATGGAACTCTTCTTGCTGGTCTATCAACCACCTTTTTGTATTTACAGCCTTCATCATTTCATTATCTTCAAAAGGGTACCATGATGGACGGCTTCCAAGTTCCGAAACAGATAATAGTCATCCAGGGTCAGGTCTGGTTCGCAGAATGGGCGATTAAGCTGCTCGAATCCACACTTAGGGTAGCAACTTGAGGAGTACTGCACTGGATCATTGTCATGGAGCTGCACGACACTAGCTTTCAGCATCTCTCATCTTTTTCCTTGATTGCTTGTCGCTAGTTTGTCACCAAAGTAGCGTAATAGTCACCAGTGAAAGCAGTTTTGGAGGCATTTTGTCAATCATTCAACTTCTTTAGAATCCCCCAAAACAGTTGCCAAAATCTAGACTTGACATCAGATGGTCTTCCAGACATTCGATCATCTTCAAAGTTTTCACGTCCTCGTTTGAATTCAGCAGATCATTCCACACTTTAAGTGGAGGGAAGTAGCTCAGTGCTACAGCGCTAGCCTGATGCGCAATCGATCTCGGATCAATTCCTGTCGGTGGGTCCATTGGGCTATTTCTCGTTCCGGCCAGTGCTCCACAGCTGGTGTGACAAAGGCCATGGCATGTACTATCCTGTCTGTGGGATGTTGCATTTAAAAAAAATCCCTTGCTCTTTGTGACGGAACATGCTCTTATTTCTTTTCGCCTGTGGCGATATTAATTGTTTTAGAAGGCCGTGTGCAGTCTCAATATGCACTTAAGCCCAGGTGGGCACTTTGTTACGTAATACCTCCGCGCGACCGTGGTCGAGCTGTACCTAATACACACCCAGCCCAGGTGCGGAGGCCATGTGGCCAGTAGTTACGTAATACCTCCGCGAGTGCGGTTTTTACGACCGTGATTTTGGCGATTAGGCGTCAGCAAGTCTGGCCATCTAAGGAAAATTCTTGTCTTGGTCGCTGTGGAAATATCACTTGTAGGTATTCGGTGCCGCGATGTACCCCCAGGCGATATTCGGTTTTGTAATAAATAGCTAGGGTTTTAGAGATATCGATGAGAAACATAGGAAGGCTTCCAGGGGGAACGTTATCCATCCGGACTGGTAATTATATATTATTTCTGCTCTGTTGTATAACCTCGATGTGATTGATGTGACTTTAAATATTTTAATACTGTATTATACCAATATTATTTAGACGGTGCTGCCGGTAATCTGACGCAGTAAACTGTAGGCTCACTGTTCTAATATATATAAAGCTTAACCAGTCATCCTAGAGGACCTAGGTAAACTGTAGGTTATAGTCTTTATTGTGATAGGTACCAGTATTAATTCTGTATTACAAGGTTACTGAATGAGTAGTTAAGGGTTAATTAAAAATTAACCAGTTAGGAATAGAGTTGTAATTCCTTTATTAATTAAGTTCCCCTGGAAGCGTTTCTCAATTATCACACGTGTGGGTGTTGTGTCACGGTGAAGTGATTAGAATATTGTGTAAACTAGACACCTAGAGATTAACTAATTAAGTGATCAGTTCTGGGTTGTTAATATTTGTTGTTGTTAATTAACTACTGCGGCAGTACATTTGTCAGCATAGTATTAATACAGATTCCAAAGTGTATTCTGTTTTGTTGTGTTTTCTAGTGAACTAACGTGCTATATTATATATACTTTATATAAGATCTTATCTCTGATCATACCTAGAGACGAGCCACTCGGGTAAATACTGCCCGATACAGAGAGATCTAATAGATATACAGTTAGGTGAGATATTTGGATAATCGTGTTTTATTCAGTTACGGGTATTATAGGATCCCCGTGACAGGAGTAAAAATTGGGGGCTCGTCCGGGATCTGAAACGGGACATGCATATTTAAAAAGTATTGTTTGTAAATCGGGGCTTTATAAATTATTTTTACAAATTAACTAGAAGTAGCAACGTTGTTCACTAGAAAATTAATTAATTATAAGTGCGTCATATCTAAACATGGATAAGAATTTGCTGGATAGGCATACGCTCAGTGTAGTGGAGATTAAGCGAGCACGTAAGGCCGAGTTAGTTGAAATAGCAAGTGAGCGGGAAATTGATTTAACATCAGCTAAAACCTTAGGTGATATAAAGACAATTATTATCCAGGAAGTGTTTGGTGATAGGCCTGTTATGGAAGACAGTGAGATTGTTCCAGAGATAGAGATAAATGAGTTAAGTGTGGAACAACAATTAGCTTTTAAAAAGCGTGAGTACGAAAGAGAAGAACGTGCATTAGATAGAGAGAGAGAAGAGAGAGATAGAGATAGAGAGAGAGAAAGAGAAGATATAGATAGAGAAGAGAGATATAGAGAGAGAAGAGAGAGATAGGGATAGAGAATTCCAGTTAGCAAAATTAAAAGTGGAACATGAGTTAAAGTTGAATACTGAAGAAGTTAGACGGGAAGCCGGAAATGGGTTTAACATGTCGGAGGCTTATAGATCAGTGCCTATATTTGACGAACAGGAGGGAGATATGTTCTTCCAACTTTTTGAACGGGCCGCTAAGCAGCTAAATTGGCCGCAGTCTAAGTGGATATTGTTAGCCGTGTCTAAGTTTAAGGGGAAGGCTAGTTTAGCTTATAATTCAATGAGTGATGAGCGAGCAAGTCAGTACGACCTAGTTAAGGCTGCAGTGTTGAGGGCTTATGAATTACGACCTGAGGATTATCGTTTACGGTATAGCGAGTTGAGAAAAACGCAGGGTCAGTCTTATAGTGAGTTTGTGGCTAAGAAGGCAGGGATGTTTGATAAATGGGTGGTGTCTCATCAGGTAGAGTCATATACCGAGTTACGGGAGTTGTTGATCTTACAAGACATTAAAAATGGATTACCAGTTAGCTTACGTATTCATTTAGAGGATCGTGATGTCAAAAAGATAGAGGAGGCAGGCATAGTGGCAGATGACTACGTGTTAATACACAAAGCTCAGGCAGTACAGGGTAGCTCTTTACAACAGGGTGATAAGAAGAAATTTCAGCCAGGTTTTTCCTGGGAAAGTAACTATCGGGGAGAGTCTTCTAGTTGGTCAGCTAGTCAGGCAAGGAATGTACCTGGTGGGCAAAGTAAGGATAAAACTGCATTATCAGCCAATGCACGAACTTTTCGTCCACATTGCAGTTACTGTAAAAAGGATAACCATCTTGTCGGGGACTGTTTTAAAAGGAAAAGCGAAAACGCGCAAGTGGTCGGTTTAGTGAGGTTAGCTCCGCTAGCGAGAGAGTTAATGGTTAGTCCCATGGCAGAGAAAGTAAACCCGTATGTGTCCACTGGTATGGTTTGTGATGTGAAACAAGAATTGAGTCCTAAGGCAATATCAATCTATCGAGATACCGGGTGTAGTCAGTCACTGATCACATCGGAGTGTTTAGCTGGTATAGAGAATTCAGATACAGGACGTAGTTTGGCTTTAACCTCAGTTACTGGAGAAAAAATGGTTGTCCGGTTACTTAACGTTTTCTTGTGTTCGAAGTTTGTGACGGGACCAGTCATTATGGGTGTTGTGAAGGACTTGCCTGTTGAAAACATAGGAGTTTTGTTGGGTAATGATTTGACTAGTCAGTGTTGTCAGCCGAAATGTGACCAATTGTTAATTAAAGACAGCCCTTTACCAATAGAAGAGTGTGAGGTTGATGAGATCAGATATCCTGCGTGTGTAAAGACTAAGGCTATGGCCAGTAGGGTAACACGAGACCCAGTGGATATTTGTGATTTGTCTGATACGTGTGTGAGCCATGAAATTGGAGTGGATGAGGTTATCAGTAAAATGGTAGATAAGTCACCTGAGGAACTAAATGTGGTGGAACCTGTTGACCTCCCGCAGAGGGTAAATGAACCAGTTGTGTTTGATAGAGGGGACTTACCTTGTAATAGACAAGAGTTAATTCTAGAGCAGGGGGCTGATCCAAATTTGTTGGCAGCTCGCACTACTTTGTTAACTGAAGGTGAGATGAAGGATCAGAAGTCAGGTTATGATATGGACAAGGGAGTATTAATGAATAAGAGAGTTAGAGATAGGAGTGGCAGGCGACCGAACTAGCTAGGAAGCAACTGAGCCATGCTCAGAGCAAAATAAAATCAGTGTTTGATAGGAAGACTAGGAGTCGGGAATTTAAACATGGGGATAAGGTGCTGCTGTACCTTCCCATTAAACGGGGTTCTGTGCAGAACAGGTATTTCGGGCCCTATGTTGTGCACAAACGGGTTAATGAGACAGGGTATGTGATAAACACTCCTGATAGGGTTAGGAAAAGTAGGTATTGTCACAACAATTTGCTAAAGGGTTATTTTGACAGACTGCCGATAGTTCCAGAGTTACCGGTCCAAATTGAGAGTCACTCAATTTCCTGTGATGACGTGAAGACTGCAGAGAGAAAATTAACCAACAGCCAGATTCTAGCAGACTTGAACCCCCAGCGAGCAAAGTTGACTACGTTGATACAAGACAATGTTTCCATTTGTCAGGACCTTCCAACGGTTACCAATACCTTAAGCCAGAATGTGCGCTTGGAACCCAACGCTACACCGATTCGACAGCATGCCTATCGGAGAAAACTTGGAAAACGTGCGACACTGAAAAAGAAGGAAACCAAGTTCCAGTGATCAGATGAATGCGAGAAGTCATTCAACCGTCTCAAGCAGATGCGCTCCTCGTCTCCCGTGATGGCAGCACCAGACTATGAATGCCTTTCAAGCTGGTTGTGGATGCCAGTGACGTGGGAGCTGGAGCTGTGCTGTTCCAGGAAGACGAAAATGGACTGGACCATCCTGTAAGTTTCTTCTCCAAAAAGTTTGACAAACACCAGGTGAACTATTCCACTATAGAGAAGGAAGCTTTGACCATGGTACAAGCTCTGAAGCATTTTCAGATCTACGTGAAGTCGGCATTGCATCACGTGGTGGTCTTTACTGATCATAATCCGCTTACCTTCATTCACAGAATGAAAGCCACCAACCAGAGAGTTTTAAGGTGGAGTCTTCTTCTGCAGGAATTCCCAATTACCACTGAACATATCAAGGGCACATCCAATGTAATCGCTGATGCCCTGTCCCGAAGTTGAACGTTATGATAATGTGTTGACATTCTTGAGTTCTGTTTTGTGTTTATATATTTTATTGTATACCAGGGACTCGGAGACTCAGTGTGATTACTGCTAGTCACCTTATTACTATGTGTTATAAATGCCCGGATGCGTCGGTGAACGCACTTTTTGTTTTAATGTAGTATATTTCCCTGTTCCTAGAGTAGAGGAAATATTCTTTTTGAGGTGGGGGGGTGTGTGACGGAACATGCTCTTATTTCTTTTCGCCTGTGGCAATATTAATTGTTTTAGAGGGCCGTGTGCAGTCTCAATATGCACTTAAGCCCAGGTGGGCACTTTGTTACGTAATACCTCCGCGCGACCGTGGTCGAGCTGTGCCTAATACACACCCAGCCCAGGTGCAGAGGCCATGTGGCCAGTAGTTACGTAATACCTCCGCGAGTGCGGTTTTTACGACTGTGATTTTGGCGACTAGGCGTCAGCAAGTCTGGCCATCTAAGGAAAATTCCCGTCTTGGTCGCTGTGGAAATATCACTTGTAGGTATTCGGTGCCGCGATGTACCCCTAGGCGATATTCGGTTTTGTAATAAATAGTTAGGGTTTTAGAGATATCGATGAGAAACATAGGAAGGCTTCCAGGGGGAACGTTGTCTGTCCGGACTGGTAATTAAATATTATTTCTGCTCTGTTGTATAACCTTGATGTGATTGATGTGATTTTAAATATTTTAATACTGTATTATACCAATATTATTTAGACGGTGCTGCCAGTAATCTGACGCAGTAAACTGTAGGCTCACTGTTCTAATATATATAAAGCTTAACCAGTCATCCTAGAGGACCTAGGTAAACTGTAGGTTATTGTCTTTATTGTGATAGGTACCAGTATTAATTCTGTATTACAAGGTTACTGAATGAGTAGTTAAGGGTTAATTAAAAATTAACCAGTTAGGAATAGAGTTGTAATTCCTTTATTAATTAAGTTCCCCTGGAAGCGTTTCTCAATTATCACACGTGTGGGTGTTGTGTCACGGTGAAGTGATTAGAATATTGTGTAAACTAGACTCCTAGAGATTAACTAATTAAGTGATCAGTTCTGGGTTGTTATTATTTGTTGTTGTTAATTAACTACTGCGGCAGTACATTTGTCAGCGTAGTATTAATACAGATTCCAAAGTGTATTGTGTTTTGTTGTGTTTTCTAGTGAACTAACGTGCTATATTATATATACTTTATATAAGATCTTATCTCTGATCATACCTAGAGACGAGCCACTCGGGTAAATACTGCCCGATACAGAGAGATCTAATAGATATACAGTTAGGTGAGATATTTGGATAATCGTGTTTTATTCAGTTACGGGTATTATAGGATCCCCGTGACACTGTTAATCGAAAAGAGTCGCCCACGAAGTGGCGACAGCAGGTTTCCTCTCTCAATATATGTGTGGTCCTTAACCATATGTCCGACGCCATACAACCGTAAATAAAATGTGTTGAGTGCGTTGTCAAATAAAATATTTTCCTAACTTCCACACTTTAACTTATTGGATACATCACCATATACGCCAATCATTCACTTATACATGCAGATTTCAGCAGCCTTGTCTTGTTATTCTTCTTGAAGTTCTTCTTGGTGAAAAACCTGACGTAGGCTTTGTATTCCAATCTAATCAAATGCATGGTTTACGTAGGGTAGGTTACCGGTAAGCAATATTTTGTACATATGCAACAAAGAAGAATCTGTTATTGATAGGTTAGTTGTATGAAAAAAACATACGATGATGTATGGAATCTAGTTGTACGGACTTTTGTTGACTGTCCCTTTAATTTTGTAACTGAATCCCAGCCAGCAGTCACATTTGCGAAGTATGGAAGACAGCTTTAATGTGCAATTTTTGTGCGAATATTATTCAGTCCCAGACCCAGCCATTAGCCATTCCAGAGTCTGGTTCTGGGATGGACATACCTGAACTTTAAAGCATATAGGCATGATCATATTATCTCAATTGAAATTGACGCGAATGTCGTATCCTTAAACTATGCAGCACTTCACGTCTTGTATTCAGCATATTGCAAATGCATGAGTTATAATAAGATACAGTGAACATCTGTGCACTCACACATTTAAAACAAATTAAAAGAAATATCTGTTTAACGACAACACATTTGAAACTCACCATTGTTTGGTTTTGTTGTCTAACATGATTAGTCCGACACTTGAGAGAGACCGAGAGAGAGAGAGAGAGAGAGAGAGAGAGAGAGAGAGAGAGAGAGAGAGAGAGAGAGAGAGAGAGAGAGAGAGAGAGAGACAGACAGAGACAGACAGACAGACAGACAGACAGACAGACAGACACAGAGAGGAAAAGATGAAACCTGCTGCCGCCACATAGGTACTCCTACCAAAACGCATTGATCTTCAGCCGAGCGCTCTACCCAAAGTTATAACCCACCTCAAAAACAAAAGTAAAACAACTGATATATGAGAACACCAGTGACATGTTTAGGTGGACGAGCAGGTCGTTCGCTAGACTGGTTTTTTGCGCCTAATGATAGGTAAATAATTTATGATAGAAGACGACGGTATCAGTCGAATTGTTCGTGAGCGCTCAGCCTCCTGAACACGATGGAGTATTATTCACATGTAGGATGTTAAAGACACTGTAAATAATATTTTACTTTTGCTGGGTCTGCCACAGTTCCTCGCAACCCCACCACCCCCATATATACATAGTTTAAATGTTTTACAATATCTGTGGGGGTAGATATATCAATTGTGGAACAGCACTTAAGCAGTGTTAATGTGAGTCTCCTCTACAGGACATTGTGTAGGCTATGTTCGTGTTCCCTGGGGAACGAAACGAGATTTCCAGTACCGAATTTCTCGCTTTTGGACACGCAGCATTTATAGGAGTGGGAAGATGATGCATTGGCCACCACCACCATCCCACTCCCCACATCCAAATTGAAAATCAAATTAATAAAACGCAAGGTTGCAAATTGATATTTATGCCTAACTAGCTCACAATACATAAACAAATAAAGTTTGTTGTTGTTTCTTTGCATTGCTTATATAAATATAGGTACATGAAACTTCATTTAAAGCCGCACATCCTAGTTCCATCCAGCAAAAATAAATTATAATTTGGTTAATCTACAAACCTGTAACACACTTAGATCACGTTTTTATCAAATGGAGTGAAAAAGCAGGTTTTATATCGATAAATACCATGGGAATCCCCATGTCCCAATTGCTTGAAATAATTTTGAAAGTTTGTATTCTGATGTCACCGGTAGATGTCGCTCGAAGCACAACAATGCCTACGTCACGACAAATTTCACAGACTTGGGATGCGTTCTTTTCACCTCTCCTGGACATGTTCCAACTGTTCTGTTCTGGTTGTATCCCCTCTCCAGATATCGTAGGACTTAGCAAAATTATTGGTTTTAAGGGTTTGTAACGTTTTGTATTGAGATACTTACTTGTCTGAACTTTATTGTTACTGAACATGTTCACGAACTGTGAAGAAAAATCTCACAAATGAACAACAACAAATCGGATGTTGATTGCGCGAACCGTGCACGAGAAAATAAACCGAACCAAAATGATAACGGTCACGTGGTATACCAACGTCTGTGACATTGAAATGGAAATATCCCGTCTAAAAATAGATTAGACCTTGTCTGCTCAACGTTTTTTTCTCAAACGTGCGTCCGTTTTTCAGAAATACGAAAAATGCATTTTGTGGTATTACAAACACCAGGATTACCAGGATTACCAAAAAACACTTCAGGTGAATGGAAATGTATATTCTAAATAATAAACGGTAAGTAAAGTGCAATTTTATTTGTGAAAAAAATGGGTTTAATAGCGAAAAACAACGCCGTAATGGTTAACAACTAGCCGTAACTAGGGTGTGTCCCTTTAACACAAATTGAAATAATTTGCTGTTAGGGTTATACATTTATTAGCATATATGTGTGGAATTTCATAGGTTTTGCAGTCTCATTTACATTTTTATGAAGTTCAACGACTTGAGAATTAACAACAATATGATCTAGAAAGTATATGAAACACAGGAATGCTCCATTTACCCTAGAAATACTTAAACCAAGTTTGATTAAAATTGACCAAATATGTTTTGTGTTATGTTAATTCGAACCAACTGGACGACTTTCTGTAAACAAATAGAGTTGTCCTTTCTTGAACATTCCATTTCTAATAAACTTTAAAGGAAGGACTGATAAAGCTGACAAATTATATATTAAAAGTTTTCTTCGTTTATAAGAATAAACGGATACAGTGTTCAGACTTAATGGAGCAGCGATAACATTGGTTCAGCCTCCAGACACATGAATTATACCTTCTGGCCAAACATTTATTTCATTAGGAACAGATTCCGTTAAAAAACGTGTCCTTTCCTGAACAACTAGACATAATGAACATGGCGGCAATGGCACAAGATTTATTGGCATAAAATACAAACTATGCATGCATGCACTAAATAAATATGTTTTTAAACAACAGTGTGGATCTTGGATTATCTGTTAAAGGGACATTCCTGAGTTTGCTGCAATTTTTAAGATGTGATTAACTAACAGAGATTTTTACAATTGTAATTACATATCAAATATATTTTTCTGCATAAAATATTAGTGGATGTATATTAAACGTGTTTCTGATCGTTTAGTATTTATACTGGTTTAAATTTCATTTTATTTCCAAAAATAAATTGTTTTCGTAAGACAAAATCCAGTTTGGGCTTCTTACAAATATTAAGACGACCAGAAGACATTGAATATACAGACACTGGTATTCTAAACAAGAAAATATATTTATCATGTAAGTTTAATCGTGAAATATTTTATTAGTCGGAAACATCGTACAATGCAGGAAACTCAGGAATGTCTCTTTAATGACATTAGAGTTTAATTAGGAAATGTCTTTTCATGCACATACGTTTTTCAACAGCCTCTACATACTCCTATTTAGTTTATGTGAATACCTATGGGTCGGTCGACATTATTTATCAATATTTTCACAAATGTACCAGAAGCATTTTGTAAAACATTTTACCTTTAAATAAGATTCAGACCTTATGATTATGCAAGTTTGATCAAATATTAGATTGTTTTTTAACACATTATATGCTGAATATAAACTACATAATGTAGTCCGACTCAGTCATATTTACAAAATGTTTTATTTTCACTACCTTATTGATTTACAATTTAGGGCAGCAAGCAAATATAAACTGATCAAAGAATACTGTTTAAAAGATAATAGAATTTCTGTCAAATGTTTACTGTGTAATATGTTGCTCTTCTATACTGTTTACTGTTTGTTGTCATTATAATGTTGTACGGATGAGATTAAGACACATGCAAATATGTGTTCCCTTCTGAACAAAGTTGTATTGGGTTCATGCAATGAATACTTGCCAATATGGCTCCAGTCTGATATGGCCCTGGACTGCCCTAGTAATAAAACTTGGATGAAACGGCCAGTGTGCAAAATTTCAATATGGCTCCAACAAAACTGGACCTAGAGTATTTTGCTAAATCAGTTACAGAAATCAAATGGATACCTCATCACAAACACAAAACCATGCACTATCAATTGAGTACCTCAAAGTGATTAAAAAATAGCCTAAACCAAAGAGAGGCCATTGCCAAAACAGCTCGGAGGGTGGGGAGGTTGTGATATAGTGAAGTATTGATTACATTGTTTATATCATGTGGGGTTTTTTCACAGACAGGATATTACATAACACAGCATTCGACATAATTGTACAAGTCTTGGAATATTGCATAGTTAGATCTGAGTCTAAATCTTAGAACACCATTAGAGTTTTAAACTTTAGATTAAAAGTTCAGACAATTCATCCTATGCTTTATTATTCATAATATGTAATACGAACAAAAATCCCATTAATAATATTAATGTTGTTTGTTTTGTTTTTTGTTTGACTGTTTTGTGCAATTTTCGCTGTTTTGACTTTTTTGTGGCCATTTTGACTAGCATTTTCAGGGCCGTTTTGTTCTAGTGCTACTGTGACCTGTTTCCATTTACACTGGCAGCTTAGTTGCTCAATCCATTGCCTGCATTGTAATTCTAAATTGTTGCTTAATAGAACTATTACATACAGAGTTAAATACACTGCTACATGTATGTTTGTACTTTTTGGGGTGGGGTCATTATTTTGGTAATGGTGTATTTTTATTCAATTTTGTACTCTTTTCTTTAATAAGTTGTGTTATCCATGCAAGCTGTTACTGTCTTGAATTATTTAGTGTCTGAAAGCCTAATAATAGCTTTTACTGGGGCTTCTTCAATGCTCTGGTTTAGGGTATGCTAAACCAAACAATGCCTAGATATACTAAAGCAAAGCTGCACACAGTTGTTCTGCCATACCTGCCATTATAGAGACGTGTTGTGGTAATTAGTATATACTGTAATTTTTTTATAAAATGCTAATGAAAGCTATCAAATTAAAACAAATGGGTTTGGAAAAAAGGGCATATTTGCTAACAAATTCACCTTGCTGAGCTGCTTGTGAGAGCTTTTGAAGTATATGCATGATATAGAATAAGCAAAACGGTTGTTAAGTTTTGGTTTAAAATGTATGAATAGAATTCCACATATACTAGTCACAAGAAGGTACGGAAACGCTATTGCAGCCTTTGGATGACGAAATGGCTCACCTGAAGACGTCTCGCTACTTGTCTCATGGATATGCCATCATTCAGCCATGTCAGGGCTTAGCCATTGTCCATAATGCTCAGTTTACGTCTTGGTGGCATGGTTATCCGAAGTCAGATTGCAAAGATATTTATATCCCCCTAACCCTAATCAGACACAAAAAGTAATGCCACAGAAAAAGAGGTTTTCGTGCACGGTTTTATTTTTCAGGCACATGCTTTCTACCGGCAACCAAACAAGATGTAAGTAAAAGGCTGGTGAACATGTAATCTTCAATACTTTAACTGCCCGTAACCTACTTTTTATTGCCTGTCACCCTCACTAAATTTCTTCTTTTTTTTTCTTTTTTTTTAAAGATATAAATTGATACTGGCCTTAACATGTTGTGACAAGTATACTAAACCATGTACAAGTGTTTAAGTTCCAGTTCGTTAATTTTCTAGTGTGTGTGTATATGTACTTTAAATTCACAAACATTTGTTATCATAAAATTGCATTTTATATTTTGACCTTCGTGAGACTTTTTTGCAACCTTTTCCGTGAAAATGTCTTATTAAAGCTCCAACCCCATCCGCCATCCGCCATCCGCCAGTCACTGTTATCTGTCAACGCCTATGGAAGCTGACTGTCGCTGCACGCATTTATAACCAGATAAGCACAACAACTAAAAACCCATCATAATAACAAAAAGGGAATAAAACCAAGACATGGTCACAGACAATGACGATTTTCAGTTCAATAGCTTAGCATCTGAATAATGTAATATCTGAAACTCCTGTAAAATCTACTTTAAAATATATCAGTTGCTTGAGTACTTGAGTAACTCATTATGTTATAGTGGACTATGACTTTGAGTGGTATACATACACCATTTAACTTTTTCTCTTATCGTTTCCAGCGTGGAATTCAAGAAAGTAGTTCCGGTTGCACGGTTGTTTTATTTGTTTTATTATCGGAAAGGGTATTAACTTATATTCGAAGCTGAATTTATGTAAGAAGCTTTTATGACGACACGTTCATCTGCTGTTTCCACAGTTTAATTAATTAATTAATTAATTGGTATGTGAAAGGAAATCAAATTAATTATCGACTTTGCATATATGATTGTGCGGATCTGATTATTTACGTGCAGATCACTGTATGGAACCAATGAAAAATGTGTGTTTTGTTTAACGACACCAATAGAGCATATTGATTTATTAATCATGGGCTATTGGATGTCAAATATTTGGTCATTTAGACATATAGAGGAAACCTATTACATATTTGCATTAATAGCAAGGGATTTTTTATGCTCCATCCAACAGTCAGGGTAACGCATACCACAGCCTTTGATATAGGAGCCAGTGATGTATTTTCGGCTGTTTCGTTTATTTCTATTTCTATGAAAATAATTTGTTAGCCAGCTTTTACTGACTAATAAAGATCATTAATATACAGATAAAATTAAATG
The DNA here is from genome assembly GCF_016097555.1 of Gigantopelta aegis. Taxonomy (NCBI): domain Eukaryota; kingdom Metazoa; phylum Mollusca; class Gastropoda; order Neomphalida; family Peltospiridae; genus Gigantopelta; species Gigantopelta aegis. The sequence continues at coordinate 62,153,606 of NC_054702.1, forward strand.
TGTTTCCTGGAGTTCTTTGTGGATTTTGCCAGGAAAAGGGTTTCAGGTGGGTGGGAAGAGGGATTGCCCGCGCTGGCAGGTGCAAGAGAGCACCAGCAGCCAGACCGGGATCGGTAGCGGGCGGGGGTTCAAGGCTTTCTGGTCGTGGTCATAAGTAAAAAAATGGATCATTTATTATGGTTAAAGTTGTCATAGGAAAATGGGGAGCGGTATTTGAAACCGATGTTCATAAACGTTCCCCATCCCATAATGATTTAAGCTAAATATACAGCCTTACTAAAATGATTAGAGGTTTTGATACTGTAGTGTGCACACTATTCATCACATGTAGATTATCTAATTAAAGTATTATTCAGCTGTAGAAACGAAATGCATCCTGTATAATTTCATGTATATGAACAACGGAAGGGAGACAAATCCGAATTCGGTTTATGATATTTCTGCAGTTGTGAACCGGCCTCGGTCGTGTCGTGGTTAAGCCATCAGACTGCAGGCTGGTAGGTACAGGGTTCGTATCCCGGTACCGGCTCCAACCCAGAGCGAGTTCTTAAACGCTCAGTGGGTAGGTGTAAGGCCACTACACCCTCTTCTCTCTCACCAACAACTAACAACTAACCCACTGTCTTCGACATATAGCCCAGATAGCTGAGGTGTGTGCCCAGGACAGCGTGCTTGAACCTTAATTGGATAGAATCACGAAAATAAGTTGAAATAAGTTTAAAATAAAAATGAATAATAATATCAGTTTTATCCTTAGCAACATAAAGCCAATATCTTGACAGTAATCAGTAATTTTATTTATCCTGCAATCCACATAAAATTAAAAATTAATTGAATGGAATGTTTTGTTTAATTTCACAACTTTATCGTAGGATATACACACGTGTTGAATACCTTGTCGTCTACAATAATTTTTAAATAATGATACAAATAATGGTAATCATGTTCATTTTGTGACCACTATAGCAGGTTCAACCATTCATTTTGATCAAAAAATAGCGGCCGGTGGCCGCAACGAACTGATGGCTGTTATATACAGGTAAAATAAAGAAGAAAACATCGGGCAGAATTAATGGTGGTCGGTATTGGCAGGTGACCGTTAAATACAGATGGCCGTTAGGCCAGTCTCGACTGTATATTGTCGATGTGAAAATATGATGTATACGAATACATTTAGCAATATGCGTTGGGAATGATTTAGTGTATGGCTTGTTTTGAGCAGGGTAGGGCCTATCAAGTTTTATATAATTCAAAACAACTTCTTTTTATGCCATTTATCTCTGTGTTGTATTCTTCTTCTTTTAAAAAAACAACAACATTTCATTCTTGTGATTCTTTTCCCTCTTCTTCGCCATTTTTTCTGTTGTCGTTTAAATCCCGGATCATAAAAATATATATTTGTATTATAGATCACTGTCCATATCTAACTGCCAGTTGGTCCCTTTTATGGACATGTCTCAATACAGTCAAACCTGTCTTAAGCGGTCACACACGAGAGTAGAAAAAAAGCAACCGCTAAAGACAGATGACCGCTGATTACAGGTTGCGACATACACAGTCTTTAAACTGTATGTTGTTGTTGTTTCTTTTTGACCGTCTATACTGCAAATGAATGAATGTGTTTACTATAAAAAAAAACATTCCACATGTTGCCTTCTTCAGAAATACGGTGTAACTGGAATGTATTAATTTAACCGTTCTCATTAAGTATGTATTATTTTTTCATTTAATTATTTAAATACTACTTTAATCGGTGTTTTGTCAGAGTAAGTGAATCTACAACCGTCAAGCTTAGCCTATGCAGATGCATTCCAAAGTCGTACTTTCTCAACTAATACACAGAAGAGATGTCGGGACTGCGTGGGTACAAGTAGCCCTGAAGGTGTGAAGATCGGTTATTTGCTTCGCCTTGTCGACCCCTGCGCGTGCTATAACCTCACCGTGGTGCAGGGGTGTAACATTCTCTTTGAGAATGGCCAATACAGCAAAAAGTGAAATTTAGAGTAAAAGTCAGTATCTATCTGTGATATTTGTGTTTTTGCACGGTTCTTTACACTGTGTTTTTGTTTAATTCTTGAATTTTTATATTGATGTTGATCATCACCTTATTTGTTACCATAGTATGACACCCAATAGCCGATGTATTTTTCGTGCTGGGGTGTCGTTAAACATTCATTCATTCATTCATTCATTCATTCATTCGCCTTGTCGATGTTGTTAAAAATATCCATTGTTTATAATAGTAAACATTTTCTGAGGCTGTTTAATACAGGTATTTTAGCGAGTTGGGATCCGAACTAGGTGGCCGCTGGTCGCGTTAAGAGAGGTGACCGCTTATTACGAGTGCATTTACATTAAAATCGTTTGGGACGGTAAAAAGTAGTAGCTTACGACAGGCGACCACTAATTACAGGTGGCCGCTAGGACAGGTTTGATTATAATTTGTTTCAACTTATACGTTTGTGTAAGTCGATGAATCTCTTTCCAGCGCCCCGTTCACAGGAGGACAGCCACACCGAGGATATCATTCACTGGAGATGCCATGCCCATGCACCGCCACAAAGAGGATTGCCATTCCCAGACCAGCCCACAAAACCACAACCAGCACCGGACAGAGTCCACCGGAATAGCTGTAATGACATGCACTCATGAATCACTGTCATATATATAAGCATTGTGATGGCCTACTGCTCAATTTAATAAATATCAAGAAGTTGTCTTTTATTATGAAACATTTTAGTTTTGAAAGAAAGGAAAGAAAGAAAGAAATGTTTTATTTAACGACGCACTCAACACATTTTATTTACGGTTATATGGCGTCAGACATATGGTTAAGGACCACACAGATTTTGAGAGGAAACCCGCTGTCGCCACTTCACGGGCTACTCTTTCCGATTTGCAGCAAGGGATCTTTTATTTGCGCTTCCTACAGGCAGGATAGCACAAGCCATGGCCTTTGTTGAACCAGTTATGAATCACTTGTCGGTGCAAGTGGTTTACACCTACCCATTGAGCCTTGTGGAGCACTCACTCAGGGTTTGGAGTCGGTATCTGGATTAAAAATGCCATGCCTCGACTGGGATCCGAACCCAGTACCTACCAGCCTGTTGACCGATGGCCTAACCACGACGGCACCGAGGCCGGTACCATATAAAGGAGGCAAACTGAAAACAGACTATGTCCCTTATATGCCACCATTACTTCTGATTGCAAAGTATAATAGTTGCATTTTACAGTTATAGTCCGTTTCAAACTTTCTGTGCTTATATAGTAGTTTCTTCAAAAAATCAAACTGTTTCATCTATAAAAGGAAATTTCTTGATGTTTATTAAATCGGTTGTTTATTTGGAGTTATGGATCATCATAATGCTAATGCAGTTTTCAACTTTTCATTATACTTTTTTATATTTAAATCATATACATATAATAAACTGGGTATAATTTTTATTAGGACTTTAGTATTCGCTCTCTGCTTACTGTCGGCGGAAAACGCTGCACAATCTTACATCTGCAGGCACCAGTGAAAGCAGGATTTCAATCCGAATTTAAATCGCTGTATCCTCACTTTCGGAAGTGCATATATCTCAGGCGGATTAAGTTTGATTGATATAAATCACTGTATATACTAATAATTAAAACCATTATACTCTCCTGACTGTATCTCGTTAGTTTACTTACTAATAATTATATTTTATAATAATTATATGATATAATAATAATTATATTGTATACTTATCTCATCACTGTACATACTAATAATTAAAATCATTAACTCATCACAGTACATACAAATAATTATATTGTATAATAATAATTATATCGTATGATAATACCCCACAGTACATACAAATAACTATATTGTATAATAATTATATAATATAATAATTATTATATTGTATTATTATATCATCACTGTACATACTAATCATTATATTGTATAATAATCATTATATTGTATGATACTCTCCATACTGTACATACTAATCATTATATTGTATAATAATTATAATATATAATAATTATTGTATTGTATTAGTGTGCATACTCATAATTAAAACCACTGAAACTCGGCTACAATATTTTAAATACATTTACCATTAGCACTATGTAGTAGCAAGCAAAGAGTTCGAAAAGTTCACTGCCTCTGACTGAAGTAGGACGCACCTGATCTGTCTAGTATCTCTCCCTATTGAAATAGATACACACAATATCATGTACTTCCTTGTTCATATTTATTTTTATTTTTTATTTTTTTTGAATGAGATTTTAAAATAATTATTCTATTCTTGGTTCTTCGTCTCTTACAATACTGCGTGTTGATGACGTAAAACTCCAACTTATAATTAATGTTCTTTCTTTTTTTGTTCACCCCTCTCCATTTGTGATTAAGACCACTTTAAAAAAAAACAGAAGAAAATTAAAAAATATATATTGATATATACTTCCGTGTACTTTTGTAGTTGACCGAGCTGTACATGTGTAGTTAAAACGGGCATAGAGCGTGGGCGGCCGCGGAGCTAGGTTAAGCGCGAGAGCCATATTGATTTGCCATCATTCAGGCATATTGTATGACAGCTACTTGAACCCATCAATAATGAAAACTGCCTCAATGAGTCGGCGCTGCACACACATCGATGCTCCATTCACTGATTTGCACATTGTGTGCAGAAAGCGTTTCTACTGCCGGGAATGACCGACTGCCCAATGGACAGCCTAGACTGTGCCCACGCCAAACCGCATAATATACATTAATTTATGCTCATTGTCTGGATAACACTGTCTGCTGTACACATAACTTCTCTTCTCTTTTTTTCTCATTTTATTTTTGACTACATTTTTCGTGATTATATCCAATTATGGTTCAAGCACGCTGTCCTGGGCACACCCACGCTGGATATCTATAACTGGCTGTCCCTAACGAGTTGACCCTCACATAATCCATCCATCTTTGACAAGGGCTTTTTGTGTTCATATTTTTTTTAATGAACCTAATAGACAATTTTGTTAAAAATTATGCAGTAATGATTTTATACTATAAGCTGTCTATGAAAAAGTGTTACTTTTATCACATATTTTACCGACTATTGAATGTCTGAAATATTTTTGGCAAGAATGACTAGCACAAAATATACTATCGGGTATCAGACGAAAACTGTAATTTTAAAAAGTCGTATATATATATATATATTATTCAGCTGCCGGAAATGGGTAACGAAATGCAGTCTGTGCTCTCTTTAAGAGAGAGAGAGAGAGAGAGAGAGAGAGAGAGAGAGAGAGAGAGAGAGAGAGAGAGAGAGAGAGAGAGAGAGAGAGAGAGAGAGAGAGAGAGAGAGAGAGAGAGAGAGAGAGAGAGAGAGAGAGAGAGAGAGAGAGAGAGAGAGAGAGAGAGAGAGAGAGACAGACAGACAGACAGAGAGAGAGAGAGACAGACAGACAGAGAGAGGGGAGGGGGGTTTCGGGCATTCTCTTTGAAATGTTACATTTGGCAATCATTTTTCTATTTATGTGAACTAAGGAGCAATATAATGAATACATCATTGTATAAAATAGCTTAAATATCTCCAAATTATATGTAATTAAAACTCGAAATTTTAAAAGTCCAGCTAGGAATTTGTTTATTGTTTACAATAGTTCCTCATCTTCAAATAATATGTAAACAATTTCAAAATCTAAAAACAACACCCATAATATTTAGACGCAAAATTGCCTGTTCTAAGGTATTCTGAAAGTCAATCTAATTAAAATTAGCTCCACTATTACATATGGATCTAACAGCAGCCCGTTAGAGTTCATGTCCAGCTGACCTTTCATTCGACCAATTAAAACCTTACTTGCAAAATCATGCCAGTGATTGAAAACATTCGGGATTATGACGAGGGTATACGAAATGATTCGGGTGATGGTATAGCCATAAAATCTGTTTGTACTAGTATATAATCCAGAGTTTATTACTGCAATCCCCACCCCCACCCCCACCCCCCCACCCACCCCCCCCACCCCCACCCCCTACTGGTTTTTCAGTGTTGAAATTGACCAACAATTTAGCCTATTGCATAAATAGTCTCGCCCGATATTTTTAGAATTTGTATGCTCCCGAATAACGCTATAAAAGGCGAAGTGTAATTGGTCGATATTTAAATTGTTATTTATAGATGAAATGTCACTTGGACATGGGAGTCCACGCAATGCTGTTAGATCTACTGGTAGACCCAGTAGAGCTAATTTTAATCAGATTGTCTGAAAGTCGTATTGGAATTATGTAAACGAAGGAAGTGTCGAACCAAACTAGAAATTTATTAAACAGCTTCCCCGTCCACTCAAAACTATTTTTATTGTTTGAACGGTTCAGAACTGTTCTCTAGCTTCTATAACGCTGGGCCGGGACGTAGCCCAGTGGTAAAGCGTTCGCTTGATGCGCGGTCGGTCTGGGATCGATCCCTGTGGGTGGGCCCATTGGGCTATTTCTCGCTCCAGCCAGTGCACCACAACTGGTACATCAAAGGCCGTGGTATGTGCTATCCTGTCTATGGGATGGTGCATATAAAAGATCCCTTGCTGCTAATCGAAAAGAGTAGCCCATGAAGTGGCGACAGCGGGTTTCCTCTCTCAATATATTTGTGGTCCTTAACCATATGCCCACCGCCATATAACCGTAAATAAAATGTGTTGAGTGTGTCGTTAAATAAAAACATTTCCTTCCTTCCTTCTATCACGCTGCAAAGTTAAATACATTGGCCGCCATATTGGAGTTATGCATATTAAGCATATTTCCCTATGGGGAATGTTGGTGGATGTTTAGTATTATGATCTAGGGACATTCCTTAAATGAATTCTGGAGAAAAAAATATATTGCGATGTCTTTTGGGCTGTGCCCCAAAATCACTTAGAATCACTAGACTTTCTTACACACCCGTTGGTGAGAACACCATGCGTTATTTTTTGATAACACATAGTTGTTTACTCATAGTTGTTTAGACATACGACTGGCTGCTTCTAGGTGATGACCAGGTCACCAATGCTATACGTCCAATAAAAAACCCAGCACTGTGGAAACTGATTAGACTGTGACGTATAGTTAACCTGGCAATTATGTGTCTGTGAGGCGCAAGTCAGCTACAAGTACAACGGCTGTAAAGAACTTTTAGTAGAAAAAGATGTTAAAATTTGTTTAAAGCCTGGGGGATTTTTTTATGGAGGTTTTAGGATATGTAAGAAATAGATTAATACATTCGTGTTCGTAAGATACCATTTATCTCAGAACTCGTTGTTTAAAAACGTATCAAACTCGCTTTCGCTCGTTAGATACGTTTTAAAACAACTCGTTGTTAGATAAATGGTATCTAACGGCCACTCATGTATTATTCCCTATATATATCCCTTGTTGTCATTTGAAAAGAGTGAGATATGTGGAGGTAACTCGAGAGTTATGATTAGGCTACCGTGTGTTAGACACGTAATAGCCACTGACTAAACAATTTCTTTACTTCATTTTACCATTAGAAACACTAGACTTACACGTTAGTAGTGAGTCTATGGTATTTCGTGCACTCGGTATTAATTTTATTGACACGGGTTTAGGAAATAAATATAAATAGTATGTAGCCAGTGTTTTATGTGCCTCTGTAAGTTGTTCATCTGGGTAATTCCAATATCCCGGTAATTATATATAAAAAAATCGACAGTTCTTAATAAGCAATTTACAGATTTTTGTGAAAGTCAACTTGCCACTATTCCCCTATAGTTACTACAAATAATAATAATAACATGACGCTATCTGTCAGATTCCTCCGACTCCGTTCTCTGAGCTGTGCACACCATCACTACCTGTCTCAACTTCCTCCATAGGTGCAGTCTGTGTACTTCCCAGGACAGCGAAAGAAGAAAGATAAAGGGAACTGTCAGGTCGAAAAGAAATACGTGTAAGATGGAAGTCAAAAGAGAGAAAGGAAAGGGGGCAGTGGGATAAAAAAAAATATTATGTATAATAATAATAATACTGTAATAATAAAATGATAATAATAATAATAATAACAACATGAAATAGAGATCTGGGAATTTTTATTCATGTTTTGTATGATTTTAAGTAGGATAACGTCTAGCTCATTGTTTAGAATGTTTTGTATAAAATTAAGACAGCCTATGTAGTTACAGACAATTAATATGACCAAACACAATAACACTGTTATTAAATGTAATTAACCAATCACAATACAGAACACACTCCAGTCAGTTTACAGTCCCTAATAACTACATTCCCAGTCTGGAGCTCCACGCGGTAAGACGTGTTTGTTTCGCTTGTGCACACTGCACGTGCTTTCGTGTGCTCGACTTGGGGGTCCTTCATTTCGTTGTTTTTGTCAGCGAAATGAAGTTTTCTACTGGGATGTATGCGGCCATTGGAACTGATTGAACGCTGGAACGCTTCTCGTTTCGACAGTCTGCACCACCAGGTTGGATTCTTTTTCAGCGAGATTCCTCGCCTCCACGTTTTTCTCCGTCTGACTATGTTGACTTGTCTTTTCGTGACTCTATGACGGCCATTCTGCAGAATGTCACGGTTGTTCGCGTTTAGTCTCTACATGTCCGAGCCTGTCCTAGCAGCACTGGAAGATTGACCGCCCCACTCTAAGAAGAAATAGGAAGCGGGGTCGGCCCCTACTACTCTTTTTCTAGACTTTACATTGTTTTATAGTGATACCATCTCGTATCCTCCGGAGTCGGGCCCGTCCGCACCACTATACCAACCCATGACGACTGGACTATACCCTAGTCTGATACCCTACTCGTTTAGACGGATCCGGCTTCTCAAGATCTGTATTTCAGCACAGCACTACACCTTCAACGTCTATCGACTGTCAATCTAGGGGTTTTCTTGACGGGATGCAACCCATTTCGTCCCTTTAAGCTGTGCACCCAAACGGCCTTAACGAGGCCACTCGCGTGAACATATCGATCGGACTTTAAACGTTTAGATCTGCGTTAATAATTTTCTGTCGAAATTACTTCTTTTTTGTAATATTATTAAATAGTCCGATCCTCTCTTCTTTCTCTTATTTAATTTTGGACTGTCCTTCTAAAATGCTCCAAATTATATAAATATTCGGCCGAGCAGTCAATTTTTTATTTTTTTTGACTTGTAACCTTTTTCTTTTTTTTCTTTAATTTATTAACTTTTTTACTAATTGCTATTTTCAAAATTCTGCCCATTTTCACCGCCCCCCCCCCCCCCCCCTCCATCCCGAGTCAGGCCACCGATCTTATCGGAGGTCGGACTCGGGATGGGCGTGTTCGAAACCCTAGTGGTATATGGGCACGTTAAACTAGTTATCATCATCATCAATAACACTCTCCACAAAACTGCATGGAACAGTCATTGAACTAATGAACACCGCCTCTTTTGTGGGAATGACTGGACTGATGATTTGACTAACGTAGAACGAGAAGAAGAAGAAGATTTGAAAACGAATAGATCAGGGATGTACGGAAGAGCATTAGGGCCAAGCGAAAAAAAGAGGGTGGTTTGTTTGTTTTTTCGGGGGGGGGGGGGGTAGTGTTAACTAGAAATTTCGAGATATTAACTTGAAATTTTAAGTTTGTATTTCGAAATTTCTAGTTAACAACTCAAATTCTTTTTTTTAAATTCGCTTGGCCCTAATGCTCTTCCGTAGGGATGTCTAACACAGCAACTCGATATAGTTTAAAGGGACTGTCCTGAGTTTGCTTTCATTGTGAAACGTTTTCAGGTAACAGAGGCTTTATTGGTGATTAAAGTTACACATTAAATAATTATAGGTTTTTTGTTTAGAATATCAATGTGTGTATCTAAGCAAGGTGTTTGTTGTCCTCTTAATGTCTGTAGTAGGCCAAGTCCGGTTTTACATCACAATAATTTCGTTTGTGAATTTTTTTTTTATATATATTACGAAGTACAATTAGCAATTAGAAACATTAGCACACGACCGCAAAAACATTGGATATAATGATACACAGTACAGACACTGGCATTCTTAACAAGAAAATGTGTTTAATATATCATTTTAGTCGCTAAACAAAGAGAGAAAGCTAAACAAAACTCTTTAATTTAAGATTTTAAAAAACCCACCAATAAAATAATTTTTAATTGAGGGAAATGGTGGTTAATATAGACTTACTGAAACAGTTTTGAATGGAAGGTAATAATGATTAATGTTGATAACTAAAATAATGTTTAACTATGGAAATAATTAATCTTCAAGTAACTGAAAGAATTGTGAACTGTGTGGGAGATACTTCTCTGACAACACGCGATGAAGCTGGACGTATGTTCATGTGCTCTCGACTTGCCCCCCCCCCCCCCCCCACACACACACACACTTGGGGGGACTGCTTGTTAGTTACGGGAAGTTGTTAGAGTACCGCGTCGCTTACAACGGATCACGGGCAACTGTGACTTTGGTGTATGGCGACGCGGTCACTCAGAAGAGGAAGGGAAGAGGGACAAGAAGGAGGAAACGTGCGCCAGGGTCGGCACAGGGGGGAACAAAGCTGGCGGCTCAACCGTCTGCGTCGCCGCCCCCACCCCCACGACCCGACAAGCCAGCTGTTTCAACGCAGACTGACCAGCTCGACGAGTCGACGCCAGTGTTGGACACCGCCATGTGCGAGACTCCACGGCCGGCGTCTACGGTTCCAACCCCTCCGCTTGTGTCCGTGTTAAGACCCCCACCCCCGGGGGACTCCGCAGCGACCAAGCCAGATATTGGTGTTGCGAAACGGAAGGCCGTCACTCCTCCGAGTGACCAGCCAGCCAAGGCCCGGCCTTCCGCCTCCACCCGAGGCAGGGACTTCTCCGCCTGGAGTCTCGCAGTGTCGAAGATAAAGGGCCAGTACTCGAAGTACTTAGTCGGGGACACACCACACACGGCCTCACTGCCGGGAGGCGTCATCGAAGGATCCTTCAAGCGCTTCCCAGACGGCACTGAGGTCGGGATCCACGACATGGAGCTAGGGGACGGGACGTTTGGACTTGTGGTGACGTCGCGTCGGGATGGACTCTACAGACAAGGAGTTCTCTTCAGAGAAATGGACAACAACACCGTCCATAGAGTCCTGAAGATCATCGCCGGCGCCCATTACGTCCAGCTAGCCAAGACCTTGCTAGCCCACCGGTGGAGGAAACTGGTGCCGCAGTTCGACGCGAAGCACTTCATCTCGTCCCCGTAGTTGCCAACCGTTCCAAGGGCTTAGTCGGACTTTAAAAAATTTGGCCGGCATTCAAAATTTTATTCCATTTTATTTTTTAATTTAATTTAATTAATTAATTTATTTATTTGTAAACAGTACGACGCACTTTATTTTGGCAGCCCGTCTAAAATGCTCAAATCACCTTAAAACCGTTTCTGTCGAGCACTCTAATTTTATTATTTGGACTTAATTTTTTGTCCAAACATGAGTAGTATGAAATTAGCTCATTTTGGCTTTAGGTCCTTGACCTAACAACTAAATTCGTATTCCAAATTCTGCCCACCTTAAATCCCCCCAGCCTGGACCATATAGATTGGACTAACTTTTAGACCTCCGTTCAAAATTTTATGTCGAAATTACTTCTTTTTTTTTTTTAATATTATTAAATAGTCCGATCCTCTCTTCTTTCTCTTATTTATTTTTGGACGGTCCTTCTAAAATGCTCCAAATTATATAAATATTCGGCCGAGCAGTCAATTCTTTTTTTTTTGGCTTGTAATTTTTGTTTTTTTAATTCTATTAACTTTTTTTTACTAATTTTCATTTTCCAAATTCTGCCCATTTTCAACTCTATCTCCCCCCCCCCCCCCCCCCCCCCCCCCCCCCCCCCCATCCCGAGTCAGGCCACCGATCTTATCGGAGGTCGGACTCTGGATGGGCGTGTTCGAAACCCTAGTGGTATATGGGCACGTTAAACTAGTTATCTATCCAACTGTGTGGGAACTTATTCTATTTTTAACAAAAAGTCGTCATCTACTTATAGAGGATGTATTTTAATCCTAGATTGTCTTAATTGCATTCTAGAACTTTTGTTAGTACTAGTGTCAAATGTAAATTATTGATGTATAGGATAAGTAGTGTTTGGGGCCAGGAGCGGTCATCCTTTCATTCAGCATATGGGTAGTCTAGCTTTAATAATGGAACACGGCGGTTCCGCAAGGTGGATAATTCGAGATTTCAAGTTGAAGCAGTAGTCCATTACCAGTTTTCTCCCTTTATTTCATAATATACAAAAACCTTTTTAACATTAGTAGCGAAATGCCAATAATTGATCATGCACAAGTTCCACGGACAGTCTTGCTATACATGGGATTCTCAGGGTACTGTAAGTGATGATATATAAACTGACGATCAAAAGAAAGTATACCAATTATTTTTTCAAAGTATTAAAAACAACACAAAACACAAGTTGATGCAAATGTTATATTTTGAAAGTATAATAATTTGGCGATAAATAAACACGAGTATACTCAATAAAACCCATAAAATGATAATATCACAGTTCACAACAGCACTAGGGGTGAAATGTGCGATTTCATAAAGGACCACTCATCACGAAGGTGAATAAATGTAACCACAAAGAACATGTTTCAATAGCGTGTATGTCCATGTGCAAGTATGCAAGCATGGATCAGACGTCGGACAGATTTTCGTCAATGACAATAAGGTCTGTCCGCTGTTGGCCACAGATGCCGCCCCAAACCATCACAGATCCACCACCAAACGATTCAGTCTCCTGAACACAGCACGGAGCTGTTCTCTCTCCTGCACGTCGGTATATCCGAGTCCTGCCATCAGCTCTGAATAACTAGAACCTGCTCACATCAGAAAAAAGTACACGTTGCCAGTTCCGATGTTGCCAACGTTGAAACTGACGTGCCCAACGTAAACGTCGAAGTCGATGTTGCCTTGTCAATGTCATCCCTCTGAATGGTCGATAGGCCCTGATACCATGCTGTCGTAGTCGACGACGTACAGTGTGACAACTGATGACATGTCCAAGGCCAGTCGCTGCAGATGACGTCATAGTGAGGAATCTGTTACGTAAGTGTAAGATGCGGAGATGGCGGTCCTCGTTGGCTGTTGTGACGAGGGATCTTCCATTTCATGGTCTGTCTGCAGTCCTGCCAGTCACCCTGTAACGCTGTATCAACCTGGTGATCGTCAATTTTGTGCAATTTAGGATTCTTGCCACATGGGCATAACTCACACCCAACTGCACCATACCAATAGCTCTCTCTCCCTCTTTCTTCACCAGTTTATTGTTACTCAAACACATGTTTACATGGTCTAAATTTGCAACTGTATCTTATTAATATGGAAGAATGGCATGTACTGGGAAAATAATGTGGACGATATATTCTAAATGATTACATAATATACAAATATACTCCAAATTACATCTGAAAATAAATACGTTTCTGAATGTTAAGTCTAAAACTAATTCTACAGTTAACTTATAAGGTACTTCACTTTCACAAGGAAGATATTTTTTTATGAGAAAATTGATGATAATCTGAATTTACCTATACATCATATTTTTGGTTTCCTTTAATGACATTACCAGGACACATTGATTTATTAACCATCAGCTATTGGATGTCGAATATTTGATGATTCCGATATATAGTCCTCACAGGAAACCTGCTACATTTTTTCCATTAGTAGCAAGGATGTTTCATATTAATTTCCTACAGAAAAGATAGAACATACCAAGGTCGTTTATATATCAGCTGTGAAGCACTGGTTGGGAAAACCCCAATTGGTCAGCAATGTGGGTTCGATCTTACGATCCATTCACCCCAGGTGAACTCTGTACAGACTGAGCTAACTGCAGCCCCTTGTCATCAGCAATACATCAGTAGCGTATTTTAAGTGTGCAATAGAAGCCATGGCATATACAGTGATTATGAATCTTACAGTGGCATATTTAATGGCCTATCTCCACACAAGACCGATTACAAGAAACGTTTGGGGGTATGCAGCCATAACCTACTGCCTGGTGCGTTCTTTACAGAGAGCTGATCTTGACTACGATATATGGTTCCAACTCTCTCTGTAAGAGGACTGCCATTTATGGCACGCCAAAGTCAGATGCCAAAAACAGCTCTACAGCTTCCTAAAACAAAAGGATGTCGGAATGCATAACCAGATGTGCATAGAATAATATTTCATACAAAGAACTGCAAATATTTTACAGAAATTAATAACACAATCTTGCTTTTGAATAAAATGTTTATTTATATGTACAACTGTTCTGATAAAAAGAAAACAAATAAGTCATTAAATGGTTAATCCAAATACGTCATTTTTAAAAGTGTAAAATAAAATAGAAGGTAGGATATGTAAATTACTGTATTGTGAATAATAATAAATGTCACAATATAATGTGTAAAAGCACAAATAATATATGTAATATACTGATTCAAAAATATTTAATAATAAAGTTAACAAAAATAAAATATTAAAATTAACTTTATGAAAAAGATTCGATTTTATATATCTGACCTAGCAATATATATTTGAAATATTGCAACCAATTCTATTTTAACTTACATTTTCTGCTATTAAAGGTACAATTTAACTTTTCTCGTTAAAGGTCATTACTAGAAGCATACATTACTCATGTATATCAGACATAAACCAGTATTTAAATAGTGCCTTAAATTTATGTATTTGTCAAGTGACAACGTAAAAAAAATTCAAATTTCATCACAGCATGATCTATAAATGCTGGGTGTGTAGAATATTAGTTTAAAGTAATTTGCAATTTTACCAATCTATTTTTTCTCTCTTTTTTTCATGAATTTGTAAAAATTACAATTTATCTTATGTCTGTTATTATGATAAAATTAATATTTTTAAATTAATCTTATGTAAAGACTAACAGATATGACTAAATTGAGCAATTTACACTGAGCAAATTAAATATGTTATGAATACAATTTCCATTCAAATTGCTGTAAAATGATATGCAAATATACAATCATTACACAATATATGTACACTGTATGTGTTGTAAATAAATATTAAAGAGACTGACCCAAGTTTCCAATAACTGCATTTTTAACCAATAAAATTACATATTAAATATATAAAATAAATTAGAATCTCAGTGTCTGTATATTCAGTATGTTTCTGATCTAATGTTTGTATATACATGTATTTCAAAATGTCTTTTATTCATATATATATATATATATATATATATATATATATATATATTATTGGGTAGTAAACAAACAAGATATATTTAATGTGTAATTTTAGTTGTTAAAAATGCTTTACTAGTTGAAAACAAACTCAGCACAGTCGTTTTAAATAAAATCAAACGAAATGTTTTCTTTTCTTCAACAAACTCACAACACACGTAGCTGCAGTACCACCCTGTAAACAGTGACAGATACTCTTGCCAACTAAATTACTAGCAACTCTTCTGAAAGTACAGACTTTGAAAGCAATGTGTTCCAGGCATAAAATATTCTGGTTGCAATATAATTTGATTGCAGCAGAAACGCTGGATCCCAAATATTTGTTAAATTCAAACATTAGTGTTTGAGTTAATTCTAGACTTGGAATAAACATTCTGGAGTACCTGATATTCTTGGATATATCCTACAGAGGAACCATGTCCAGGCAGTCTCAGCATAATATGATAGATACATATTAAAAACTAAATACACTTTAAAATGCTTCATCGTTATCCAATCAAACAAAAACACTTGCTGTCCATGTCTCTGTATTGTGTCCTGAAGAGGTGCCCCTAGGTCAGCGTCCTTGAACCTTCAGTGTCCTTGAACCTTCAGTCTCCTTGAACCTTCAGTGAATACAGGCATGTCGCTATACTGTTTCATCATACTATATTAAAGGTCAGTTGTCACACACCATATACTGGGTGATATCCTTTTGATTTTAAAATTGTCCAGTATTATCATGTCTTATCACTCTCAGAAAATCACAATGGGGAGAGTGAAAATTTGCACTACTGAAAGTTCTACTATGGGTACAATTAAGCATATCTAATTAATCACAGTCATGTCACACTCCTAATAACACTCAATCAGACTATCCAATTTACCTCTCAGTTATTATTATTGTATGGAGATATTTCTAAATTCTATGCAGTAAAACCCTCAAAACTGGACTCAGTAATCCAGAATTCCCTCAAAAACCAGATGTTTTTCAGTCCCTTTATAAATATCACTTTGAGCAGAATCTCTCTAAACTAGATACCATTTTAAATCAGATTTTTTACTAGATTGATCCCAAGTCGGTAGGCACATTGGGCTATTTCTTGTTCCAGCCAGTGCACCACGACTGGTATATCAAAGGCTGTGGTATGCACTATCCTGTCTGTGGGATGGTGCATATAAAAGATCCCTTACTGCTATTCAAAAAGAGTACCCCATGAAGTGACGACAGCAGGTTTTCTCTCTCAATATCTGTGTGGTCCTTAAAGGCATATTGTCACATATTTAAGGACCTTATTTCTCTATAAATAAATAATAAATAGAAATTACATTGTTAAAAACCAAATCTAGCTATTGTATCACCTTAACTGAACCATGATGGAGTGAAATCCATGTCAACTTTCTCGGCAATTTTAGTTTTTGAATTATGGACCACTGCCATATGTCCGACGCCATATGACCTTAAAAAAATGTGTTGAGTGCATCGTTAAATGAAACATTTCCTTCCTTCCAGATTTTTTACTAGGTCCTGTGGATGTCTGGTTTAGGAGGGTGGGGTTACTGTGTACATCAGTTTTTTGTAAAGTAAAGTACACACAATAATGGGACAATAGGGCACAATCTTTTCAAACTGGGTGTTGGTTATTAAGTTGGTTCCATAACCAACTTCATTTTTAATTCACCAATATTTCACAAGATTGTGAAAATACAGTTAACTGTTTAAAATGCAGGAACATTGGTGATCAACATCATAACCTGCTTAAAGTGAAGTTTTTCTTCCATAGTACCATCTGACGGTCATGATATGAAGTGATAGGTGTAGTTCAAAATGAAAATTGGTGAAGTGAGCTGTTGCACAAATACTTCATTCAACTAAATCACCTGCAAAAAGATCCAAAAGATAAATAATTTGAAATCATTTAACATTTAGTAATGTGGGTTGACAATCAATTATACTGAGCCAAGTTCAACATTACATTAATGTCACTATGCATAAACTGCTCAACAAATGCTCAATAAGTATTGGGGATTTGGGGACGGGGGCATTTTAATTCAAAACAAATTCCAGAAGTCCATTAACCTTTGATATATATGATTCATGTATATTTCCATATTCTCCATGCTATAATGCCATCAAAATGTTTTAACTATCCAATCTGTATCACTAAAATACTAATACACTGTAATCGGCTAGCAGTATGTATTAAACATGAGTTAAAATATGCATTCAAAATTCTTTTATAATTTAAAATCCTACATCTCTACAATATCAACAAGAATTTGGCACTACTTAAAAACAGTATTTCTGTTGGAAAAAAACCAACAATAAAGTTTGATATTTTTCAATGAGTTTAATTAACACTAAAATATACTCTGTCAAAAAAGAAACGCATAGGCGAAATATTCATGGAATTATCTCTTTAATACAAAGTGGCATAATTTCGTTATTTGTGATTGTATCACAGTCAAATCTGACATGAGTATGTGACGGTGTTTTTGCTATGGACTGACGGTAGTGGACACATTTTTGTCACCAAACAGCATCGCACGAGGGCGCTGAAATCAGTACCTTGTATGGCTACCAGCAGCAGCAATCACTGTGCGACATCTCCTTGGCATAAACTGAATGAGTCTCTGAATCCGGGCACGTGGAATCCTAGCCCATTCTTCCTGCAGTGCATGTGACAGTTGCGGAAGCGTCTGACGCTCCGGGTCATGCTGGCATACCCGTCTGTCCAGTTCGTCCCATAGATGTTCAATGGGGTTGAGATCTGGCGATCTTGATGACCATGGCAGCACATTAATGTTCTCATTCTGTAGTAAATCCATTGTTACACGTGCTGTATGCGGCCTGGCATTGTCCTGCTGAAAGAGTTCTTTCTGTCAATCCAAAATGGGAAGCATGTGACGGCGAAGAATTTCATCCTAGTAGCATACAGCTGTCAGGTTGCCTTGTACAAACACAACATGACTCCCTACATCATGACACTCCCTCCACAGAATCTGTCAACTTGGGCGACGCAGTTGTTGGCAAAACGTTCATTGTGGGGTCTGTAAATACGTCATCCATCATGTCGCTGTAGAAGGAAACGTGACTCATCGCTGAACCATACTCGCCGCCAGTTTCCCAAGTTCCACCCCTGTACATTCGTGCACCAGCAAACACGCAAATGTCGATGTTGACATCGCAGGACAGGGCCAACATACGGTCTCCTAGCCCGTAAACCAGCTTCTCGAAGTCAGTTCCGAATGGTTTGTGCAGACACGCTTCTCAAACCAGGTATGCAACCAGCAGTGTTCGTTGCTGTGGCAGTTCGGTGACATAAGTGCAGAACCCGGATGTAGCGATCTTGTGCTGCAGTTGTTAGGCGAGGTCTTCCACTTTTGGACCGGTCTTCAACTGAATGAAACTGCTGGTACCTGTCCCAGAGACGTGAAATGGTGCTCTGATGGACGTTCATGTGGAGTGCGACTGCTGACTACGGTTCACCTAACTGGAGGCGGCCTATTGCAATGTTTCAATTCGGCAGGCTTAGTCTTGGCATCTTGTAACTCGTCTATGTTGAAATGGAAATGAGGCATCATTGCAAGCATTTCAGCTTTAAATACCCATCACTACCCCAATCTTTTCCCAGAGTTTCATGTGCATTCGCCAAAATCTGACTATTTCATGCCGATTTCCTGCAATTGTAGCACAATGTGCCTCAACGTGCGTTAAATTTGTTTTAGGGTGCATTTGGGCATGCTGTCCCATTCCAGGAACATTAACAAACATGATCCTTCAGCAACATTGTTAAAAAAAACCTACATTTTGTAAAATTAAACACTTTTCTTCTTTCCCTATTACCTTTGCGGTTTTTTTTGACAGAGTATATTAATTCACTTGGCTTAGTCTTGGCATCTTGTAACTCGTCTACGTCAAAATGAAAATGAGGCATCATTGCGAGTATTGCAGCTTTAAATACCCATCACTACCCCAATCTTTTCCCCGAGTTTCACGTGCATTCGCCAAAATCTGATCATTTCACGCCGATTTCCTGCAATTGTTGCACAATGTGCCACAACGTGCATTAAATTTGTTTTAGGGTGCATTTGGGCATGCTGTCCCATTCCAGGAACATTAACAAACATGGTCATTCAGCAACATTGTTTTAAAAAACCTACATTTTGTAAAATCAAACACTTTTCTTCTTTCCCTATCACCTTTGCATTTCTTTTTTGACAGAGTATATTAGCAGATGTTTAGGTACTTTGACACATTTATTATAAAAGTATAAAAGTATGTTGACTGAATTGGTGCAACACAATATATTTTTGATAAGACTAAGATAAACTTTTTTTTAAATTAATGAATCAACCAGATCCTTTCATACCTTTCTTTGTGTAAGTGGTCAAACAGAATTTGTCCAACTTGTTTGTAACTTTTTTTAAAGATGATTCTGAAAGAAAAATTAATTATTTTAATAAATGTAATAATTTATAATCTGTACTGGTATAGCACAAAAACAAAATTATATATTAAACATAAATTTATATTTTGAAATATTTCATAATATCAGAAAAATTATCATCAAGCAACTCGACGTTTGATTTTCACTGACTGGGTGTGCAAATCTTATCCTTTGATAATTAAATTATTAAAATCTAATTTGTCAGAATTAAAAGCTGGGTCTCACCTGTTAACCTATTTCCTGAGGGGGCCAAGTTGGGAATTCATGGATATTTGGCCATCAATTACTAGCAACAGGTTAAAAAGTGTTTATTTTTAATGACTGGGAAAATGACCAGGAAGAAATGGTCCTAAGATACAGTTCAACCTCAGCATGCAATAAACAATATAGCTAGAACCTTGATAGATAGGTATTATCGTAACACAGACTACTTGAAATATATATATATATAATGTACGAAACTGTGTTATATTAATAAAGACTTCTTGAAATACATAAATAATGCATGAAACTGTATTAAAAATCAGCCATCAATTGTTGTTATAATTTAAGATTATAAGATGGTAATGATAAAAAGGATGTTTTCCTTTAACTATGGAAATAACTTAACTAACAGTTTGCATTGCTGTTAGTAGGTACATTAACTGCTATGACATGCAGTCAGCCAGGCAGACACCGAGAAAAAGATACAAAGGTTAAAATGTGTAGTTTCTATTACCAGCAGCTGCCATTAAAGTACTGTACTATGACAAAAGAAATTTGTGTACATGCTTCTGACAAAAAGTGGAAAAATTTAATATGAGTATTTCAGTATCATGATACTAACATTTCAACTCTTGGAATAAAGCAGAAAGCAGTAGAAAGATATGCACACTGAGATAGACAATTAACTTGCTAACAGTGAAAACTATATTTCTGCATACAGTTTTTAAACATTCACCAAAAAGTGCCTTTAAATGGATGTCATAATACTGGTAACAATATTTTATTATTTTCTAGACTTTTAGTTATCTTATGGTAGACACTTTAATAGCCACAGATTCATAATATCCTAGGGTGTCATTAAAAAAAAAAAAATCTTTATATTTTAATTCGTATTAAGTAATTATGTATCATTTCTGTTATTAAAAACAAAAGATTTAGATTTAAACATGAAGCACAATTTTTCTGTTTTTACTAAGTTACCTTTTTAAGCAAGTACCCTAAATAGCAACCATACACATTAACACACATACGTAGCTGTGTTACAATACAATTCACACTTAAAGGGACATTCCTGAGTTTGCTGCATTGTAAGATGTTTCCGACTAATAAAATATTTCTACGATTAAACTTGCATATTAAATATAGTTTCTTGTTTAAAATATCAGTATCTGTATATTCAATGTGTTTCTGGTCGTCGTAAATAGCCCAAACGGGATTTTGTCTTCAAATATTTTCGTACGTACGAAAAAACTATATTTTAGGAAATAAAATGAAATTTAACCAAGTACAAATATTAGAACGATCAGAAACATGTTTAAGGTTGTACTGAACCAAATAACTTCCGGCTGGGTCAAAGTGCGAGGTGCACCGAACTTTTGATAGAGAAGTGAACACCACAAGTCCTGTGATTGGTTATAAATGTGAGTGTGTTGGTTGTAAAAAATAATAGTTTCATCTGGGTAAAAAAAAATTGCAATTTTATTTCATCTAGTACCAATGTGTCAAGTAGCCTTGTGCTTGAAACATGTATGGGGTACCTGTAAAAAAAAGTACTCGAATTTTGTGCGAAACTAGGGTAGTCATAGACGCTAGCCGTTATCTCAGAAACGAGCAGCTTGACCCCCATTTTTTTCTGATTCACTTTAAGTGTAAGGGGTGGTAGTATTTATATCCGTGGCGTTTATGTCGGTTGATACGTTGCAGGTAGGAGTTTTAGCCACATATGTTACTATTGTCGTCTATGGGATTTGATTTGGTAGTATACACCCTATATATATATAGCCACTAATATTTTATGCAGAAAAATATATTGGATATGTCATTACAATTGTTAAAAAGTCTCTCTTAGTTGATAACATCGTAAAAATTGCAGCAAACACAGGAATGTCCCTTTAAACAAAAAGTGAAAGACACTAATTCAGAATATTAAGTGTTCTAGTTGGTAATATGTAATATTTTCCTACACCACCTGGCCGTCTTAGTTCTGGTTATGTTATGAATGTTCAAGCATGTATTAAAATAATAAAAATAAAATAAAAAATTAATTAATACATATGAAAATAAACAATGTCATAATTTATTAATAAGAAGCATTATGGAAGAACTGCTAAATCCAGCAAATTTTGTTAAGTTCAAGGGCCATAACTCTGTCAAATATGGGCCTATCATAAATATCACACTTGATCTCTAACTCTATATGATAAAGGTATACACACAATGTCAGCTTAATATCTTGAGGCATGATGAAATTATTTTTAGAAAAAGATATGTGGGACTGATGGACAGACAGACAAACAAAAAACAAGGGTGAAGACAAAACCGTAAGACCCCTGGTTGGACTGGCAGGGGACTAATGAAAGTGATAGTGATGATCCACAACTGAAATGTTGAGATCATACCCCACACCACGCATGCCAAAATAATGATCTTGTCAGTGAAAGCTAAAGCTTGAAACAGTGCATTAATTTTTAACTAAAATGTATGTCTGTGATTAATAATAAACAAGCCTAGTGTAAGGACCACATACAAACTATGGCTAAGACATTGACAGTACATTCATGATCTTCTGCCCAAAATACAAACCTGCTTTAGCACCATCCACAGAATCAGTTCCTGCAAAGTATGGGTATAGTTGTAACATAGGCCTACATGTATGGAGGGATTCCTGTCAGTGATGATACAAGTGAAAACGATTTTTCTCCCACAAACACATGCCTCAGTGCTATACCTAGTTTAAAATGACTTTGGTGGAGTCTGAGAGGAGGAAAAACAGAATCAGGCCCTGGTCATATAAAAGTCTAGACTCAAGACTATGAATTAAACACCATACAAACTGTATACATGTGACATCATTAGAGATTCAAGTCCATCTAGACTATAATTTTATAAGCAGGGACTCGGGACACAATGACTGTGCTCAAATTTATGAATTTGTCTCCCACAGAAATTTAAAAACAAAATTGCCATGGGTGAAATGGCCCATTGACAGCAATTTAAAGCCTGCCCATGGCAATGGGTTTTTTAAAAATTACTTTTGCATCAAATAAATAAGACTGAAAGGTTATTTTACTGTATGTAGACATATTTTAAATGATTAAATACTGGCAGATAATGTACATCAGGCCTGGTACTTATAAAACTTTTAAAGTCTTGACTCGAGACATAATAGAGTCTGACACGCTGATGTCATGACAATGCCATACAAATTGTATGAGTGTGATGTCATTAGAGATTGTGTCTGGACTCTAAAAGTTTGAATGGCACGGGCCCAGGTGTAAACATTTTGCCATTGGTGATGCTCCCGACCTACGGCAATTTATATCTCAATGATGGCAATTGCCGTCGGTGTCGTCATTAAGTTCGAGCCCTGCAATAATTTTCACAACAGTTTTCAAATATCATTTTCTGTGGAAAGGTGATTCCAAGAAAAACAACCTCGGTTGTCTGCAAGGCAATAATATTTAAAATGACTCAAGTGAAGATAGCAATGAACACTGTACTGGGTGACAACTGATAAAGTACCAGAACAAGCAGTCAACTGTGTCCATATGGAAACCATTACAGAGAAATATCCTTTCTTAAAAAGTCAAAGTTAAAGTTTGTTTTGTTTAATGACACACATTGATTAATTAATCATCAGCTACTGGATGTCAACCATTTGGTAATTCTGACTCGTAGTCATCAGAGGAAACCTGCTGGATTTTTCCATTAGCAGCATGGGATCTTTTATATGCACTCTCCCGCAGACAGGAAAACACATACCATGGCCTTTGACCAGTTGTGGTGCACTGGTTGAAATGAGAAAAAAACCCAATTAATTGAATGGATCCACCGAGGTGGTTGAATCCTGCAATGCAAGCATGTTAACCAGCTGAGATAAATCCAGTCCCTCTTTAGAAGTCAATTCAGTATTTTCTCAAATCGGCCAGAATATCATAGTGATGTGATACATATTTATAAATAAAAGCTGAAATGATCTTGTGAAAGTTGAAACCTCTACACTATTCCTAAATAAACATGGCTATTTTTCGGTATTTCAGATTAAATCCAGTCTGCTTTGAAAAAATTGTTTTACAAAAAACAACTGAAATCAGATAAAAAGCTTTTTAAAATCACATCCCTGGTATCACCAATGAACGTACATTAGGCAGCAAACTGAAGATCATCTATGATTCAGAAACCTTACAGGGCAGCATGTACCAAGGCCTACTGCCTAAAACATTTCTGAGTCTTCCATTGCAAACATCAACCACAGGACTATAATCTCACCCCTATCTTTCATACTTCTCTATCGCAGGCCTTGCTTCTTTCGGAGGGGTGGGACATAGCCCAGTGGTACGGCACTCACTTGATGCGTGGTCAGTGTGGGATCGATCCCCGTTGGTGGACCCGTTGGGCTATTTCTCATTCCAGCCAATGCACCACAACTAGTATATCAAAGGCCATCATATGTGCTATCCTGTCTGTGGGAAAGTGCATATGAAAAATCCCTTGCTGCATTAGGAAAGATGTAGCAGTTTCTTCTGATGACCACAAGTCAGAATTACCACATGTTTGACATCCAATAGCCAATTATTGATTAATCAATGTGCTCTATTGGTGTTGTTAAAAAATATATATATATTTTTTTTTTTTTTTTTTTTTTTTTACTTCATTCAGTGGTTGTTTGACATGTAGGTTTGATTGTATTCAGTTTGAAAAGGATGTAATGGACTGAAATCTATTCATGATCTAACCTCACAGAATAAGCAAGATACACAGAGCTCTGACATACCTCGCTGTGTAAGGGATGCTATCAATCAAACTCTCCATCACACCTCTGGGTTCAGTTCAACAAGAGTAATTCTTATTTCCCCTTTATATGGTATCAATATAATAATATCTTAAATGGCTCCCCATAATCTAAGTTAGATGAGGACTCTCTTTTTCTTTTAAATTATTTTCATGCTCATATCCAATTAAGGTTCAAGCACGCTGTCCTGGGCAAACATCTCAGCTATCTGGGCTGTCTGTCCAGGACAGTGGGTTAGTTGTTAGTCGTTTGTGGTTAGTGAGTGAGAAGAGGGTGTAGTGGTCTTACACCTAACCATCAAGTCGTTAAAACTCGCTTTGAATGGGAGCCGGTACCGGGCTGCAAACCCTGTATCTACCAGCCTTATGTCCGATGACCTAACCACAACACCAGCGAGGCCGAATGAGGACTTAATAACTCTCATCAAGGGTTTTCAAAGTGAGGTCTGCTGTGATGTCTACTACGTAAATGGTTACATACCGAAAACACCCGAATCCACATAGTCAATGCCAGGACTAGCAAGCTTCCTTTTGACACAGCTGTTTATCAGAGCATCCATCAGTTTGGCCTGTCAAAACACAGAGCAGTGCATTTGAAGTTGCGTATAACAGGTTCCAGGTTCACGTGATACAGAAATTCAAAATATGACATAACTGGAAATTGAGGTATATGTATTCTGCATAAACTCACAGGGCTAGCTCTGGGTGAGCAGAAAATGTGTATGAAAAATTTAAAATTGCAAAAACTCAGTTATTTTCTAACAAAATATCAGTTATTACATGAAATTATTTGGCCAAGTTGAAGTAAAATCTGCAAACTGCTTTCAAAATTCGCAGTTGGTGAATTTGGCTAGTATCAGAGCTAGCCCTGCCTCAACAAGTGTTCAATTAAAAACCATAAACAGCTATGGTGTGATGAAAAAAGGCAAGTACTCGTGACAATTGTAACGTATACACGTACCATTCTATTAACTTCATTTACAGATATAAATTTAAAAAACACTGTTGTCAGTGACTCATGTCACTCAACAATTGTTCATTTAACAGTTCGTGTTCATATACAGCTAAGGTATGATGTAAAACGGTGAGTACCAGGCACGTCAGAAGCAGTATCGCCTATACAGCCATGGCCATGCCACTTTATGGGCCAGAAATGTTTTTCCTCTCTTCCTATGGAGCTAGCATAGTATAGATCTCATCATATACATTGCTTTCATGGCCGTACCAACTTTTAATTACTTCCGACGCTCTTGAGTACTCTATACAAAATTTTAACATATACTGTTCTATCAGATTCATTTACAACAAGACAAGCGGAGTTACCTCTCTTGAGTAAATGGCCAGCAACTTGGTCAAGTCTTTTCGCTCTGAATCCTCTGTGTCGCAGGCAAATTGGATGAACAGACTGGGCATGATTTCACCATCCACATCGAACTCTGTGTCCCTGAAGTCCCACGACATTTCAGTGAATGGCACCGACAAAATCAGCTCCTGTGAGTGAGTGAATGAATGAATGAATGAATGAATGAATGAATGAATGAATGAATGAATGAATGAATGAATGAGTCATTGAGCAAGTAAATGAATGAATGAATGAATCAATCAATCAATGAATCAATGAATAATTCAATCAATCAATCAATCAATCAATCAATCATTAAAATACAAATTAAAAGCAAGTTTAAATATTCATTAACAAATGAATGGTGTATAGTAAAGTCTTGAAACAAAACTATTAGTTAAAGTAATTAATAGACAAGACTTCTGTATACCATAACAGTAAAAACGTAATTAAAAAGAAAATTAACTGTTTTTCAAGTTTAACAAAAAACAACACCCCCAGACAATCACAGCTCGACGCATGGATCTAAACTGTACTTTCAATCCAGCTGAAAATTCATCTTAATATACCAAAACCATGTTCCCTTATAGGCACTTGGGATTTGTTTAATCTGTAGCAGCAGGTACATTTTTTTTTTTTTAATTTGTACATACAGGTCACTTTTTTAAATCTTTCAATGGGCTCAAAAGACTGATTTGATTGGAAAGGAAATGTTTTATTTAATGACATACTCAACACATTTTATTTACGGTTATATGGCATCGGACATATGGTTAAGGACCACACAGATATATAGAGAGGAAACCCACCATCGCCACCTCATGGGCTACTCTTTTCGATTAGCAGCAAGGGATCTTTTATATGCACCATCCCACAGACAGAATAACACATACCACGTCCTTTGATATACCAGTCGTAGTGCACTGGCTGGAGCGAGAAATATGGGCCCAATGGGCCCACCGACAGGGATCGATTTATCCCAAACCGACCGCACATAAAGCGAATGCTTTACCACTGAGCTACGTCCCACCCCCTGATTCGACTGTATTGTAACCTAAAAGGTTTACCACTTTCTCCTTGTCAATAAGGCTGATACAGTCCACGTTGATGGCCACTATCACGTGAGTATCGATTGTATTGTAACCTAAAAGATTTCTCCTTGGCCACTATCACGTGAGTATCGATTGTATTGTAACCTAAAAGGTTTACCACTTTCTCCTTGTCAATAAGGCTGATACAGTCCACGTTGATGGCCACTATCATGTGAGTATTGATTGTATTGTAACCTAAAAGGTTTACCACTTTCTCCTTGTCAATTAGGCTGATACAGTCCACATTGATGGCCACTATCACGTGAGTATCGATTGTATTGTAACCTAAAAGGTTTACCACTTTCTCCTTGTCAAAAAGGCTGATACAGTCCACGCCACTGATGGCCACTATCATGCGAGTATCGATTGTATTGTAACCTAAAAGGTTTACCACTTTCTCCTTGTCAATAAGGCTGATACAGTCCACGTTGATGGCCACTATCACGTGAGTATCGATTGTATTGTAACCTAAAAGGTTTACCACTTTCTCCTTGTCAAAAAGGCTGATACAGTCCACGCTGATGGCCACTATCATGCGAGTATCGATTGTATTGTAACCTAAAAGGTTTACCACTTTCTCCTTGTCAATAAGGCTGATACAGTCCACGTTGATGGCCACTATCACATGAGTATCGATTGTATTGTAACCTAAAAGGTTTACCACTTTCTCCTTGTCAAAAAGGCTGATACAGTCCACGCTGATGGCCACTATCATGCGAGTATCGATTGTATTGTAACCTAAAAGGTTTACCACTTTCTCCTTGTCAATAAGGCTGATACAGTCCACGTTGATGGCCACTATCACGTGAGTATCGATTGTATTGTAACCTAAAAGGTTTACCACTTTCTCCTTGTCAAAAAGGCTGATACAGTCCACGCTGATGGCCACTATCATGCGAGTATCGATTGTATTGTAACCTAAAAGGTTTACCTTTCTCCTTGTCAATAAGGCTGATACAGTCCACGTTGATGGCCACTATCACGTGAGTCGATCGATTGTATTGTAACTTTTACCACTTTCTTTGTCAATAAGGCTGATACAGTCCACGTTGATGGCCACTATCACGTGAGTATCGATTGTATTGTAACCTAAAAGGTTTACCACTTTCTCCTTGTCAAAAAGGCTGATACAGTCCACGCTGGCCATGGCCACTATCAGTCCACGTTGATGGCCACTATCACGTGAGTATCGATTGTATTGTAACCTAAAAGGTTTACCACTTTCTCCTTGTCAATAAGGCTGATACAGTCCACGTTGATGGCCACTATCACGTGAGTATCGATTGTATTGTAACCTAAAAGGTTTACCACTTTCTCCTTGTCAATAAGGCTGATACAGTCCACGTTGATGGCCACTATCACGTGAGTATCGACTGTATTGTAACCTAAAAGGTTTACCACTTTTTCCTTGTCAAAAAGGCTGATACAGTCCACGCTGATGGCCACTATCATGCGAGTATCGATTGTATTGTAACCTAAAAGGTTTACCACTTTCTCCTTGTCAATAAGGCTGATACAGTCCATGTTGATGGCCACTATCACGTGAGTATCGATTGTATTGTATTGTAAAAAAGGTTTACCACTTTCTCCTTGTCAATAAGGCTGATACAGTCCACGTTGATGGCCACTATCACGTGAGTATCGATTGTATTGTAACCTAAAAGGTTTACCACTTTCTCCTTGTCAATAAGGCTGATACAGTCCACGTTGATGGCCACTATCACGTGAGTATCGATTGTATTGTAACCTAAAAGGTTTACCACTTTCTCCTTGTCAATAAGGCTGATACAGTCCACATTGATGGCCACTATCACGTGAGTATCGATTGTATTGTAACCTAAAAGGTTTACCACTTTCTCCTTGTCAATAAGGCTGATACAGTCCACGTTGATGGCCACTATCACGTGAGTATCGATTGTATTGTAACCTAAAAGGTTTACCCACTTTCTCCTTGTCAATAAGGCTGATACAGTCCACGTTGATGGCCACTATCACGTGAGTATCGATTGTATTGTAACCTAATAGGTTTACCATTTTCTCCTTGTCAATAAGGCTGATACAGTCCACGTTGACCTGACTATCGATTGTATTGTAACCTAAAAGCCACTATCACGTGACTATCGATTGTATTGTAACCTAAAAGGTTTCCCACTTTCTCCTTGTCAATAAGGCTGATACAGTCCATGTTGATGGCCACTATCACGTGAGTATTGATTGTATTGTAACCTAAAAGGTTTACCACTTTCTCCTTGTCAATAAGGCTGATACAGTCCATGTTGATGGCCACTATCACATGAGTATCTGGAGGGGACAGCACAAGTTTCTTCCATCGAGATGCAGGAGTTTCTATCTGTCCAGTGAAAAATGCACTCCTGCAAAACAAAAGCAAGCATCAAAGGTCAGACAGAATATTTGTTAAAACTTAATTAAATACACAAAACAGTTGATGCAGGATTACACATTTAATATTTTTAGCAGAACCATTAAAACTGGACAAGGATTCTGAATAAAGAACACAACTATTAAATTTGTATCCTTATCTTTAATTCTTAAATATTATTGTTGTTGAGTGGTGAAAGGGTTTTTTGATATGAAACATAAGATACATTTTAGATTTAAACATGGATAAGTTCCATAGTGCTCTTTTGGATATGGGAAACTGGAACCATGGCAATTCGTGGGTGTGTATAATCACGACTTTATCAAAATATCCCTTGATCTCGGTCTTGTACATAGTCATTAACATTAACAAGCTAATAGTTTTTTCAAGCAGATTCCAAGCAAGCATGGTCCAAATAGTTGCTCAGTGTCATCCTGTGACAGGATATGGTCCAAAGTGCACAATGTCTAAAAAGGCTATTTAGTGCCTTCGACAACTCATATTGAGTATAAAGTCAGGCTCTTTCTGTGTGTCATCACTGGAGTTCAATACTGTAATACACAAGACATTCAGTCAGTTCAACTCACCCATAAAATGGATATGTCCAACATATTTCAAGGTATTTTCGATAAAGGACTGCTAAGTCCTTGGTCAGATCAAGGTTTGCATATTCCTGTGACCGCCTCTGATGGGCACCTTGGAACAATTCCTCACAGTCTATTCCTTCAGGCTTCTTGGGGAAAAACAGGAATGTCTTCTGTTGATACATGTGCTCTGGATAGAACTTAATAAGGTTAGCTCTGAAATAATAAAATAAAAAATTATGGAACACACAGCTATGAACATTCAAAACTAAAACTGATATCTGAAATAGTATCTTATTCTGACTAAAGGCTCAATATGACTGTCTTACAATGTTATTCCAACAGCAATTTACAAATAGTAACAGCAAATAGTGGCTGCAACCAAAACCCTCAGTCCAT
Source organism: Gigantopelta aegis (assembly GCF_016097555.1). Taxonomy (NCBI): domain Eukaryota; kingdom Metazoa; phylum Mollusca; class Gastropoda; order Neomphalida; family Peltospiridae; genus Gigantopelta; species Gigantopelta aegis. The sequence continues at coordinate 62,184,042 of NC_054702.1, forward strand.
AGTGTCACAAGCTGACCAGGTTACTTGCAGTCAATTCAATACTACTGACATTAAGTCATGCATTACAATTTTGTATGGAATACTGATATTACTACACTAGCAGTGAATTAAATATGGTGTCTACAACTACACATGTTCCCTTATTTTTTAAAGGTTTATTTTAACAATGTAAAAAAATTATGATTTAGGTTGTTAGTATATTCACGGAGTATGTGCTAATTAGGTGCACATTTTTGGTGACTGCATGTTTCGAATGGTCTATCCTAAATAAACATAGCTATTTTCAAGAAAAGGAGAATCACAAAGTGTATTTTAGGATGGATAGCTGCTTAATGCAGGTCAGTTTATAGTATATTAAATGAATAAAAAATACATTGGCCGATTTAGGAAAATAAAATGTGGCGTCTTGTAAAAAGTAGCTGTTTAATCCAAGTGACCACTAGAGCAGGTTTAACTGTAATTTATTTTCTCAAGCCCCAAAACTTGCAGCATTGTAAGTTAAAAAAAAGTTTCTTTGTTTAACAACACCACTAGAATGCATTGATTTATTAATCATCAGCTATTGGATGTCAAACATTTGGTAATTTTTATATTTAGTCTTAGAAAGGAAACCCACTACGTTTTTCCATTAGTAGCAAGAGATCTTTTATATGCACCATCTCACAGACAGGATAGCATATACCACAGCCTTTGATACACCAGTCATGGTGCACTGATTGGAATGAGAAATAGCCCCATTGGGCTAACCGACAGGGATCGATCCCACACTGACCGCGCATCAGCCAAGTTCTTTACCTCTGGGCTACGTCCCGCCCCAGCACTGTAAGAGTATCGGGCAGGACGTAGCCCAGTGGTAAATCACTCGCTCGATGCGTGGTCGGGTCTGGGATCGATCCCTGTTGACGGGCCCATTGGGCTATTTCTCATTCCAGCCAGTGCACCACGACTGGTATTTCAACGGCTGTGGTATGTACTACCCTGTCTGTGGGATGGTGCATATAAAAGATCCCTTGCTGCTAATCGAAAAGAGTAGCCCATGAAGTGGTGACAGTGGGTTTCCTCTCTCAATCTGTGTGGTCCTTAACCATATGTCTGATGCCATATAACTGAAAATAAAATGTGTTGAGTGCTTTGTTAAATAAAACATTTCTTTGTAAAAGCATCGAACTGTTTACCTATATTGTGACAGTATGTGTTCTTTAGGGTTGTATCTGCCCAGGTGTATGAGAGCCTGCAGGCCGGCCAGCTGGTGGTAGTCCTCTGTGAACATGGCGTACCGACCCTCTACCACGTTGTACTTGGCCTCGTGGTACAGCAGACATAGCATTTCCTCGTGCTGAATCTGAAGGGAGAAAACACATGGCAGAATTCTGATGAAAACAGTTCATAATCACTCAAAAGCTGCCACATTCACTGTTAAATATTTTAGCATAAAAATAGTAAAATATGATCATTGTTATATTCAAAGTCACATACTATTATTCAGAGTTGCTGAGATATTTTAAAACATGTTATTAAATATAAAATAATTAGCAGGGGGAAATCAGCCTAATGGAAGAACATCTACAGGAGTGTGTTTAGGGAATATTTCTTCTATTTGAAATTGCATATATGCCGTATATGAACTTTTCTTAAAGGGACATTCCTGAGTTAGCTGCATTGTAAGATGTTTCCAACTAATAAAATATTTCTACGATTAAACTTACATATTACATATATTTTCTTGTTTAGAATATCAGTGTCTGTATATTCAGTGTGTTTCTGGTCATCTTAATATTTGTAAGAAGCCCAAACTGGATTTTGTGTTCAAATAATTTCGTATGTACGAAAGAAATATATTTTAGAAAATAAAATAAAATTTAACCTAGTACAAATATTAGAACAATCAGAAACAGGTTTAATATACAGCCACTAATATTTTATGCAGAAAAATATATTTGATATATAATTACAATCGTTAAAAAGTCTCTGTTAGTCAATAACATCTTAAAAATTGCAGCAAAGTCAGGAATGTCCCTTTAACATTCACCATGAAAGGATTAATGGAAAATCCAGAAGGTAGGTGGGTGTAATCAAAGGCAGTCACTGGGCTGAAAAAAGATTGGATAATTAAGCCTCCTCTGTGTTATTTGAAGTAAAACATCCTACCTGCATTTCTTCATCCTTGGGGTAAAACACATCTCTCTGCATCATGAGTACAGGCTCAGCTAAAATCAGAAAACATACTGACATTAATAAAACACATCATACATGCATTTAATATCATTTTGTGTCTTTTTTACATTTACAGTCAGTCATACAAACATTTTATCAATTTTCACAGTATCATGCACATTAATGGTCTTTGAACTAGCTCAGTTTTATAGAAAACTTGAAACAAGCATTTGGATTAGCAGACTGGTTGATGGCAGCTGAGATGAATGTAACCATTACTTGGGAGCTTAGCAGTTGAGGGTCATGTGGTGTTAAAAACTAAACAGAAGAAAGATGATGCAGTACTTATTTCACCTTCATTTTGAACAGCTTGAGATACTTCAAAACTGTGACAGGTGGAAATTTGGGTTCAGTGGAAAATAAATGCTTGATTTCCAAAATACTTGTAGATTATCCAAACACTCTAACTTATTTAAATACATGTATGTAATAGAATGTATATATTTTCCAATAAAAATCAACCAACAGTTCTTTTTAAAAGAAACACTGTGAAATAGTCGAAGAACAAACTGGGAGAAGAGGTGGTGAATTAGAGAGAGTAAAAAGAATACAAGTCATGAAACAAACCTTCCTGAATTTCATCCATCTTGGCGTCTGTATACAGGACACACAACTCATCCCACTTCTGGGCAATCTGATGAGGCTGATGGTGTCTCTTCAGCCGCAGGTCTGTAAGCATGGTAACATATTAGAACATGGGAACACATGAATATTCTCTTAATCAGACAATGTATGGGTTCACTTGTATAATCATCTTGCAATACATTCATTTCCCAGATATTTGACAAGACAATTGTTAATAAGAAAATTATACCAATAAACACAAACTCAAAAATGCAAGAATCATCTCAATAATTTCAAAATAACATTTCTAAATATTGTACTAGAGCATTTCATCAAAACCATCAATACTCATAGATATATATATACATGTAATACCATCTACAACAATGGTGAGAAAAGCTAATATTCAGTTAAAACCTACATCAAGGAAGAATAGTTTCATGGAGACTACACTAACAATGCTTTTCATAATGGGCTTAACACAATAATGCAGTAATAGTAGAGAAATTAAAATTAGAGCATATGAATTAAAACATATGAACACTTGGGAATACAATGAACTCTGTCTATCATAATAAAGTCAAATTTCTGGCTATAAAAAACTTGCCTAAAAAGCTATGTTAAAGTTTTCATTTCGTAAACTAGTTTAGGGGTGGCAGTTCTCTTTGTGGTGATGCAAAAAGGATGAAATCTCCCGTATTGAAAGGATCTCCTCGGGAGTGGTTGTCCTCCTATAGACGAGGCACTAGACAGAGATTCATGGAATTGATCAACCACTAAATGCCCTTTCGACTCTACACTGTGCAGAGATACGGCCCTGATCACGCATAGATTTACCTATCAAGGTGGACACGAGACACAGTGTGAAGTCTCACTGTAACTTGTAGAGGAGACCAAGCTCTTCACAGGCTATCTCGTGTAGTACGGTTCTGTTGTAGAGATTTACCTATCAAGGTAGACACAAGCCAGAGAGCGAAGACTCGAAAGATCATGTATTACAGTTTTGTTGTTGAGATTTACCTATCAAAGTGGACACGAGCCCGATAGCGAAAACTCAATAAGATCATGTATTACAGTTTTATTGTTGAGATTTACCTATCAAAGTGGACACGAGCCAGAGCGAAGACTCGACAAGCTTGCGTATTACAGTTTTGTTGTAGAGATTTACCTATCAAGGTGGACACAAACCAGAGTGTGAAGACTCAACAAGCTTGTGTATTATGGTTTTGTTGTAGAGATTTACCTATCAAGGTGGACAAGAGCCAGAGTGTGAAGACTCAACAAGCTTGTGTATTACAGTTTTGTTGTAGAGATTTACCTATCAAGGTGGACACGAGCCAGAGTGCAAAGACTCAACAAGCTTGTGTATTACGGTTTTGTTGTAGAGATTTACCTATCAAGGTGGACACGAGTCAAAGTGTGAAGACTCAACAAGCTTGTGTATTACGGTTTTGTTGTAGAGATTTACCTATCGAGGTGGACACAAGCCAGAGTGTGAAGACTCAACAAGCTTGTGTATTACAGTTTTGTTGGAGAGATTTACCTATCAAGGTGGACACAGGCCAGAGTGTGAAGACTCAACAAGCTTGTGTATTACAGTTTTGTTGGAGAGATTTACCTATCAAGGTGGACACGAGTCAGAGTGTGAAGACTCAACAAGCTTGTGTATTACAGTTTTGTTGTAGAGATTTACCTATCGAGGTGGACACAAGCCAGAGTGTGAAGACTCAACAAGCTTGTGTATTACAGTTTTGTTGGAGAGATTTACCTATCGAGGTGGACACAAGCCAGAGTGTGAAGACTCAACAAGCTTGTGTATTACAGTTTTGTTGGAGAGATTTACCTATCGAGGTGGACACAAGCCAGAGTGTGAAGACTCAACAAGCTTGTGTATTACAGTTTTGTTGGAGAGATTTACCTATCAAGGTGGACACAAGCCAGAGTGTGAAGACTCAACAAGCTTGTGTATTACAGTTTTGTTGTAGAGATTTACCCATCAAGGTGGACACGAGCCAGAGAGCGAAGACTCGCTGCGCCTCCTGTGGGAGACCTTGCTCCTCACAGACCATCTCAATGAGCTCGTCGGCCCGCGCCAGGTGGCCGTCCTCCAGACTGAACATCACGCCCGTCCGGTCTCGCAGGTACACCACCATCTCGACTACTTAAACACAAATGGAAACAAGGCATTTTATTACAAAACCAAATGACAGATTTATAACATATTTCAGGACCAAAAACCCATACATATTTCAGGGCTGAAATAAAAATACAATTTCAATAATTTTTAAAATGATATACAGTGAAACTTGTCAAAACCGGATCATGCCAGGGACCTAAAATTTATCCATTTTAGACAGGATACGGTATTTAGAGGGTCGAGTTTCAAAATACAGTGTTATTTCCCTTGACATTACATCAGCATAGAATTCGTAACTGTAAGCGAACATGTCTGAGAATTGCCGAATGAAAGTGACTGTCGAAGTGACATGGACTAATAATAATGACACTATGTATGTTATGTACATTTCTTATTTATGAACCGACATTAAAACATAAATTAAAATAACAACTCCGGTTTATTCAGGTTAAGTAATTAAGGATTTTACATTTCTGAGCAAAAAATAAATCTGGTTTCCGAAACTGACAGGTTCTGGTTTTATCAGGTTTTTAATACATGGTTTAAATAACAGAAAATTGGGGATCATAAAATTTGTACAGTTTTGACAGGATTTGGGTATGTTCATGGTCTGGTTTTGACAGGATTTGGGTATGTTCAGGGTCTGGTTTTGACAGGATTTGGGTATGTTCAGGGGTGTTGACAGGATTTGGGTATGTTCAGGGTTTGGTTTTGACAGGATTTGGGTATGTTCAGGATCTGGTTTTGACAGGATTTGGGTATGTTCAGGGTCTGGTTTTGACAGGATTTGGGTATGTTCAGGGTCTGGTTTTGACAGGATTTGGGTATGTTCAGGGTATGTTCAGGGTCTGGTTTTGACAGGATTTGGGTATGTTCAGGGTCTGGTTTTGACAGGATTTGGGTATGTTCAGGGTCTGGTTTTGACAGGATTTGGGTATGTTCAGGGTCTGGTTTTGACAGGATTTGGGTATGTTCAGGGTCTGGTTTGGATAGGATTCACTGTACATGTATTTCAGTACCAGAAAACATGACATCAACATATTTTTATATTATTAAAAGTTTTTTTATTAAAAACAAAATAATAATAAAAAATATTCACTACAAAAGCAAACGACATATTTCACTATATTTAATGCTTTTAAATACATATTTCGCTAGAAAAAAAACCTGACATCCTATACTTCACTACAAAGAAATGACATATTTCAATTCAAAATCAACTGACATATTTCAATAAAAAGAATGACATACATTGTATTTCATGACTTTTCTTTTCAAATCTGTCAATAAAAATCAATAAATTAATTTTTTTCATTTCCACTAATTAATGTCAAAATTGTTTTAAGGTGAAACACTAATTACTTGGTTCTACAAATTACTAATTCTTTTGATGTATTTGTATTTATTATAGCATACAAACAGTTTGTTGTGTTAAGTAAATGTACATAATTAGTTAGTAATGCATGACCATATTCCTTTCAGTATCCAAAACGTCAAAGAAACAGAATTGTATGCAATGTTATTTTACTGTTCTGGAGCAAAATTGTATTATTCATTAAGAAAGCTGAAGCACAATTATGTGATAATTAATTATTGCAAAGTACTAGAAAGTTAAATAAACAAAGAAAGAATAAATTTATATGTGCCTAGTATTTAGATTACTCACATTAATACTCGTAAACAATACCAACAGTTTTACCAACATAAATAATGCTTACAATTTAAGTTGAAAAGCTTACATTTCATGACTCACACAAAACAACACATTAATTTCCAATATTGATAAGCTTCACTTAATGATCCATAGTTCATAATTTAATCAAACCAATAAAACTTTTTGAATTTGTATCAGCATAGAATATGTACAGCACATAACACAAGGTCCACAGAGTATGACCCAAATTAACCCTTTAAAAAGCAGTCATGTAAGAGGTACTTGAGAACTAAAGGAAGCAAAACTTGAGAACTGAAGTACAGTTGTAGCTTAGTACAGGAAATATTCATTAGCTACATATACACAAGCACCTGCAGTTACTTGTAGTGATCATTGATATATATATCGTCGGCAAAATGACAAAAGGTCGTAAGTTGTAACTACGCTTTTGGCGAGGAATCACTTTTTGGAATTTCCAGAGTTAGAATGCTCATATTCTGCTTTTGTCAAAAGATCGTAACTATCGGCCTATTAAAAAGTGGTTGATTGTCACATGACAAATAGTCGTATTATAACTAGTCCAAGAAACAAAATGACAAAACATAGTATCTACAAAGCGGGAAGCTAGAGTGTGGACATGACGCTCAGCATTGCATTATGTTCACACATTACATTTTCACCTGATTGTATGTGTATTTAATCCATGTATAGATCTTGCCTCATTCCTTTGACCTGTGTTAAATTCTAGATCAAAATGTCGTAACTGACACTTTCAATGACATTTCAGGTGTAAAATGTCGTAAGTACATTTGTAGACCTGACACATATGGTACACCCACTATTAAGTAGATATCACTATTAACTGTTAATATGTTCGTATAACAATGACTATAACAAAATAACATATTTTTTCGAAAAATATTCAGTTTTTTTGCTCTCCTGTAAAATTTTGAAAAGTGTAGTTACGAGGTTATGTACCGGGGTAATTTTGCCGATGATATATATATATTTAAGCCACCATAAGAGTTGTCAATTTATTTATTTTATTTGGTTACTTTTTAATGGCTGTTCAACAAATACCTAATTGAAACCAAGTCAACTGTCCTACCACCATCAACACCACCATGCACCTCCCTTACCATAGCTATATAATATTTTTTATCATATTTTTTAAATGAAAACATAATAAATAAATCACTCCATAACACCCCCTACACTCTCAAGCTTTTAACTGGCAATCACTGAACAGCTCCAAACAGCACATTGTATTACAACCACCTGACTATCAACCAACTGACTATTAAAGTATGTTAAAATGTATATAAAGACCACATGTTCATAAAGTGCAACAGATTTCTAGGCTTGATCATATAGACAGGTTTAAGTTCTACTCTATATATATTTATTATAATATATTGTTAGGCATATGTAGAAAAAGCTAGTATTTTATCAACAACATGAAAATAAAACAAAATTTCCTACATAAAGGAAAATCTGAACAAGCATTCTGAGAGTACTGCTCAAGCAAAACATATCTCCTACTGGACCAACAAATTTTTGTATCTCCAAAATTGAAGGGCCATAATTCTGTAAAATAGTTAAATTGCCATGAAATTCAAATGTGATCTGTAATAGAACATGATAAAGCTATACCAAAAATTTCCACTCAATATATTGAAGCATTGCAAAAACAAAGTGTAGGAAAATAAATTTTTGTATCTCCCAAGTTCAAGGGCAATAACTCTGTCAAAAATAGGTATATCACCATAAATGTCACGCTTGATCTGTAACTACATGATAAAGCTATACAATTTTTGTAGCTCAGTATCTGAAGGTATTGTGAAAAAACATCGGATCTAGAAACTATATGTGGAACAGATGGATGGACAGACTGATAGACAGACAGACAGACAGGACAGAGATGAAACTTATAGTCCCCTCTTATTACATAGGTATGGCCCTAATAACTGTAGTCCTTCCCACAGGCAACACCTTTTTTCATACTATGGAACTTACTATAAATTATTTCTGAGCCAATTGTTTTGTAAATTGCACACAAAAATAGTTGGGTTGTTTTGTTAATTCCAAAACACTTTCATTTTTCTTCTTACTCAAACCAAACTGAAATTATTTACAAAAAATAATTTTTTTGTATGAGGGTGGGATGGACTATATAGACAGTACATGCGTGTGTATTTTGTTTTTAAGAACCAGCAGCCAGCCCAGCTGTATATGTTCAATTTCCTAATAAGAAAAGAATTCACAAGCAAAAACCAAAATACACTTTGAGAAAAAAAGGAGTTATATGTTGTAACTTGGAAAATAATACACAAGAAAACAATAAGACCAATTAGTAACCAAAATAAAAGAAAACAAAATGTTTTGAGGACATTAAAATTTGATGTGATAATATATACTATACCTCTCTTCTTTTTCCCACTTGCTGCTTGGTAACATAATTTAAAACAATTTAATTAATGGAGTAGAATAGCATCTGTAACAACTAGTTTGCTTGAACTAGACTACGTAATGTTAGATCATTTTAAACAGACTGAATGATAAAGATCTGAATGAATACAAGGATTTTCAAGTTGCCAGTTAAAAGATTGAATGCTCACCCTGCTCAAGGCAACTTTTAGGTGTTGTATTACATATATATCTGATAAAAGTCCCATCGAGGGCAGATATTTTGTTATACATTATGGGGCGGGACGTAGCCCAGTGGTAAAACATGCACCTGATGTGCAGTCGGTCTGGGATCAATTCCCATTGGTGGGCCCATTGGACTATTTCTCATTCCACGACTTGGTATATTAAAGGCTGTGGTATGTGCTATCCTGTCTATGGGATGGTGCATGTAAAGGATCCCTTGCTACTAGTACAAACAAAGTAGCGGGTTTCCTCCCTAGGACTATATGTCAGAGTTACCAAATGTTTGACATCCAATAGCCAATGATGAATAAGTCAATGTGCTCTAGTGGTGTCGTTAAACAAAACAAACCTTAATTTTAACTTTTTGTTATACATTATTGATGCCAACCACAATTTAGAGCCTTCACCCTATAAAAATCATGGTATCTGTGCCTGTTGATCTATAATTTCATAACCTGGCATATCAAGGTTAAAAGGGGTTCACTACAAAATGCATTTAAACCATTTTGGAAAAACAGACACCAGATCACATTTTTATATTAAAGGGACATTCCCAAGTTTGCTGCATTGTAAGATGTTTCTGATTAATAAAATATTTCTATGATTAAACTTACATATTAAATATATTTTCTTGTTTAGAATATCAGCGTCTGTATATTCAATGTGTTTCTGGTCATTTTAACATTTGTAAGAAGCCAGAACTAGATTTTGTCTTCAAATAATTAAGAAATAAAATGAAATTTAACCTAGTACAAATACTAGAATGATCAAAAACATGTTTAATATACAGCCACTAATATTTTATGCAGAAAAATATATTTCATATGTAATTACAGTCATCAAAAAGTCTCTGTTAGTCGATAACATCTTAAAAATTGCAGCAAACTAAGGAATGTCCCTTTAAAGTTTAATTAATAAAACAGATAGGTGCTAAAGAAAAGGCTTTTGTTTCCAACTGATAACTGAAATATAAATGTTGCACAGTTTACAGGTAAGCATATATACATGTAAGTACTGTTCTTTTAAAAATATAAAAAGACATTTTCAAAAATGGTACATGTACTTATAGAATTCTGCAGCAAAGCCTTTCAAGCCCATACAAATACTAACTATATAGTTAATATGAAAATCATAGTAATAGTATTATATATAATACAGGTATCTGTAAAGGAAAAGAATTCTGGCGCTATAGAAGAGACTGAGTAGTCAAAGTGCTTTCAGGAATGCATATTATTATTATTAAGAGAAGCAGTACTCGAAGATTCTAAGACAGAAGCTACTACCAACAAGAAATAGTTACCACACGACAGTGCGCATGTTTGTGTTCCTACCTCGCATAGTTGTGTTCACAGTGGATGACGAAGTGCTCAACAGATGACCTATCATAATCACACCAACAAAATCATCTATCACAGAAAAACTCATATTAAAAGGGAAGTTATGACTACTTGCAAAATTAATAAGGTGTTGCTTTACGGTGGTACATCTATATTTCAAAGGTCTAGCAGTTATTAGGTCCAATATTTACTAACAATAAATAGAGGATAATAAACGAGATACCAGTTACATGTATTATCAAATTTATGTCCCGAGTGAAATAATTATCAATTGTCACGAGCTTTAGCGAGTGACAAATGAAAATTATTTCATGAGGGACATAAATTTGATCAGAACTGGTACTGAGTTTGTTATTCTATTTATTACCTCAGCTATTTTTTGCTTTAAAAGCCTTTATTTTCGACACACATGCACGAAGGCCAACCTGTATAGAAACGACGTAAACCACTGAGAATTGCTATAACTTTGTAATTTAATCACATGCATAAATAATTGTCAAAAACAAAAGTTCTCTTTATTCTGCTACAAAATCTATAAGGAATTGCATTAAAATGACATTTTGTTATGAATATTTAACACCAAAAACAGAGCCGTAAACGCAAACTCTTTAAACTACATGACGTCATTTTGAGTGTTTGCCAAATTGTGATGACGTCATATTTAGTACAGACTTCCAAAAATGATATTTTGTTAAAATGTATAGGAGAATACATATTTTGTTAAAATGTATAGGAGAATACATATTTTGTTAAAATGTATAGGAGAATACATATTTTGGCAAGCATCTGTGAAGAAAGTTTTGATAGCAGATGCCATGACATTTATATATGTGATGTCAAATTTCAATTTAGTCTTTCAAAATAATGGGAAAATACTATTAATTAAGAAATATGTGATATTTATGAATGGATTTAAAAGATTAATTGTGATATACATGTGTATTTGCTTGTTGTAATCTCTTTTTTTTTGCAAAAATATTCATAAATGTGACAAAACATTTGCTTAATTTACTGCATGATATAATAATCAATGTCATCACAAATTTTCAAATGTGCATATTAATATTATTTATGATAATGTTTTGACTCTATTTTGAAAATCATGAAATAACAGCCAAAGAAAATATTTATGAGTGTAATTATTACTGGCATTTTTATTTTCATTTTAAAATAAATGCCAAAACCAAGAAGTCTAAATTAGAGTATACCCTTTAGTTGCAGGTCGAAGCCAAACAGTCGTCGTTGCAAGTCTTTTAACTTGTTACTGTTCCCCGATAATTATGATTAAATGGGGTCACTGTGTCAAACATGATTTTCAAATTTCACTGGTGATGCATCATATCGAACAACAGCTATCAAGTTGTGACATGAGTCACACCAATCAACACGTAGTCTTCAGTTGACACGTAATTTAGTTTTTAACATAAGATTATTTTTTATAGCTTTTCTAAATACATCAACACATGACGTACCTCGAGGGTGACTTGGTTTTTTTTAAATTTCATAACCAGCTTTATGATGAGCTCAATGATATCTACCACACTAACAGGTTTCTTATTGACGTTTACAATCTTCATACAGGTACAGGTATGTAACGTGGTGGTGATATCCATGGGTAGGCCTATATAATAGGAACAATATCTGGAGTGGTAGCCGCAATATGTGGTGAAGGAGTGGGGTATACAGTTTCTAGTGGGGAGAGCACAAGACAGATTTTTATATTTATTTATATAAAGTACCCCCCAAAAACCCAAAACATTTTTCATCTTTAAGTGTAGGAGCACAGGCCCCCTGCAAACCTCCTCCCCTCCCCCCCCCCCCCCCCGGTTCCTACAGGGCCTGATCAATTGGAGCTTGAATAAATATATTTCTTTGTTCAATTGCACTGGTGTATAAGCGGGGGGTGGGGCAACCTACACTGTTCAGATATTTTTATTTATATTTGCTTTATAATAGTGTAAAAGTGTGTAAATATAAAAGTGTGCCCCCCACAGAATTATTAATTTCTGAGGCAACTAGTTGACATCACATCAACATAAATAGTGCTATCATTAACTCAGTGTTAAGATGGAAACCACTTTCAAATAACTTACATATATGCTGTATGTGTTTAGCTCTCACTGTATCTACAAGTGACTAAACTAAACTAAACTCTAACAAACATTACATACGTTCGCTCATGTTGTTCAAGAGGAGGCCTGTAGTTTCATCATTATCTCTGTCTTCCTCTGTAGCAAAATGGTCATGGAGTGCTTTCGTATTCTGAAACAAAATGTTGAAATGATAAACTTTTTAATATACACAATCTTAATCCTCAAGGGGTCGCAGGTGGGTGGGAGCTGCACGCCCTGAAACATAACAAACAAGAGCCCTTTTTTGTCAAACGTTTGATACTTCTGACACGTAGTCTCCAGAGGAAAACCATTATATTTTTCCATAACCAGCAAGGATCTTTTATATGCACAGAACGGGCAGCACATACCACCAACTTTAATATACCAGTCGCACGGCACTGGTTGTGATAGGTGAAAGTCCAGTCAGTCCACCAAGGAGGTTTGATCCTACAACCTGTGCATTTTCAGAAGGCACTTTACTGATTAGTTATAGCCCGTCGGACCAGGCTTTCTGCCAGAGAGTAAATTGAGTATGCATAACCAAAATGTTTTGCAGATTCTTTTTACGTTAACCTTTTGACAAAATTAATTACTCTAAATTATTATTACTGTATGATTTTCTTAACCCTAACACTAAACGTAACCCATTTTATTTCTGGGGAAGAACCCCCGGGATCCCCATACCCCGTTGACTGCATGCATACCCAAAAATTTCTTTCTGGCAGAAACACTGGACCGTCCTATGATAGTGTGCCCATCTCTTGTTAATAATAAATCTACACCACAAGGACATTAGTGTAACAGTAAAAGTGTAACAAAGGAAATGCACCATGCATCAATGTATTAACAGTGTAAAAGTTTGTTTTGTTTAACAGTGTAAAATAAAACATGTATAACAAAAATGTAATACATCAGGTTAAAAAAAAAAAAAAAACAAACGTGAAACAAAATAATGTACTACATCAGGTAAAAACCTGAAAAGAATCAATAATTTCATTTACTTTTTTTTCAAATTATGTAGCATTATATAGCATTGTATTACTACTGTTACATGCATGTTCACCTCCCCCCACAAGGACAAGGATAAGATTGTTTAATGTGCACATTCAGAGCTGTTGTAGTGCATGCCTGTCCTGGACACAAGTGCTGGCCTCGGCTAGCTCCAGGACACACAAAAATATATATACACTTTTTTTCAAAGTGAAATAGTGGACTTCTTTCACTTTCACAATGAGCGGACATATAACGAAAATTAATGTTGGTCAACAGCCCTCAATATACATACAGGTAAGTAATGAAATACTACTACTAAGAATTGTGTGCAGCTGTCCACTTTCCCAGGCAATGTTTATCCAGTAACAACCAACACAGTCTAATGTTTACAATTCTCAAACAAGACTCGCACACACACACACACACATCTGATACGAATCTCCACAACACATACACCCACTCACTTCCGTAAAGCTTATCAATTGTAAAATAACACCCATAGATACTTAATTCTAAAAACCTGCTGTTTACCAACACTCAAATAATTATCTTTATACACTGTGCAACAAACAGAAAATACAATTTTAAAATGAGAGGTAATTTTAAAAAACGAAAAACAAATCACCAGGTCTATGGTTACAAACTTAAACATTAAAACATACACTTATAAAGAGGTTCTTGAAATTACATGATCCAATCCTAACCGTCTCCCTCTGTTTGAAACTGAAGTAACAACAAAGACATACGATATATATATCTGGCTCCCACTCAAGCTAGTCTTTGTGGATATTGACAGTCCTACTGTCACAGCTGAGTGACCCCGGTTCTAGGTCACCGGAGAAACCATCAACAAAGGTGCAAGCTAGGATCTGTGAAACACTACTGTATACAGCTAGACTTACCAGTTACCTCTCCACACAGGTAGCTAATCAAATATTTGCATTTGAAAGACTATTACAAATCACTTGAGCACACACACTGTTCTGGAACCACCATAACCACACATGCAACCCTTACAGCGAAAAAGTGCCAGTGACAAGGTAGCTCAACTCTTTAAAACAGGGACAGAACGTCAGCTCTGGGCGAGGAGAATATTTATGATAAATTATCCATTAAACTTCAAAAACCCACAGTTATTTTCCAATAAAATATCAATCAATAAATGAAATTATCTTGTTAATGTACAAAGAAATTTGTCTATTGTTTTTAAATGAAACAATGGATTTGGTGAGTGGCAAAGCTATATATAGCCCTGTATATATTTATACAAATGAAAAAAAAGAGGTAACAGCAACATGTTAGGATTGGGCAGTGGGGGCTTTAAAACTCATTCATTTACAGACCTCCTCATTTACGGGGAGTCATCACTCACTCCACATCACTCACTCCACATCACTCACTCCACATCACTCACTCCACATCACTCACTCCACATCACTCCCGTAGGCGGGACCTAGCCCAGTGATAAAGTATTCGCTTGATGCGCAGTCGGTCTAGGATCGATCCCCGTCGGTGGACCCATTTGGCTATTTCTCATTCCAGCCAGTGCTCCATGGTGTAACAAAGGCCATGGTATGTACTATCCTGTCTGTGCATATAAAAGATCCTTTGCTGCTAATCGAAAAGAGTAGCCCATGAAGTGGCGACAGTGGGTTTTCTCTCTCAATATCTGTGTGGTCCTTAACTATATGTCTGACGGGAGGGGTTTCGACTCCTGAAACCCTCCTCCTGCACACATGCACTGATTGAGGTATAATGGGTTGTAAATAACCATCCTTGGTGAAATACACCCAGGGTTTTAATTCAAAAATTTATTTGGCTTTGACTTTGGGAATTTTAACATCGTTTTACAAAATTTAGGGAATTTTCAGTTCCATTTAAAAAAAAAATCTTAGTAAGCCTTATCAGAATCGAAAAGACTAATACTATACATATACTTGTATTTATCCAAATTAATATCTAGTCTTATGTATTGTTTTAAAAATATGCCTTTATATAATAATAAAAAATTATAATTATTTACACTGAGATTTTTTTACTCCAAAATTGGGAATGAAAAATGATCTAGCTTTTGAATAATGTTGGGGAATGGTGCCCGTTATCGGAGTCTATAGAAACATAGGTGACAAAACCCTGACACCCATTTTGCTTTTGTTTTCATTTCAGTCAGTTTTATTTACATGTATTAAAGTCTGTGGTATGTAATATCCTGTCTGGAAGCAAATGCATACACACGATAAATAGCCTTTAAAATCCAACCACTGTAAGCCCATGTAGTAGTAGTGTCTTATTGACCATAGTCTACAATGTGTTAGGTAACACCATAATTATTTTCACATCTGTTTAATATGTTGCATCAATACGTATGGAGTGGTTGAGTGCTTATGTTGTAGTGTTGCCAAAAAATATTAAGTGCTCCTACTGGCAGTGGTTAGAGGGAATTTCCCTGTTATCTTAGTTGGTAGTACTAATAGGGATATTCCCACTTTATACCAACACTTCGACACTATAGTTCATTTGTGGCAAAAGGGAACTTATGACTTGGCAAATAACTACATATTGTATAATGCTAAAACTCATTTTAAAAACCTGTATCAAACATAATAACTTTTATACCAAATCCAATTCTCATAACATTTTTTGCAAGAAATATTTATGAAAATATTTGTAGTTTTTGATTTTTGATTTTTTTTTACAAATTATCACCAAATTGTACAGATTAAAGCTCATTTTTAATACTGGTGTGAAGGCAAGATACTAAAAAAACCAAGCCATGCAATATCGCCACAAGCAATCGATAATGCAGTACACGGACACAAAAGTTACAATCTAATTAAAATTAGCTCCACTATTACATGTGGATCTAAAGACAGCCAGTTGGAGCTCATGTCCACCAATCAAAACTTTACTTGCAGAATCCTGCCAGTGATTTAAAACTAACAACACTGCGTAGTCCCCAATGTCCAGGTAACATTTCGTCTGTAAATAATAATTTAAATATTGACCAATCACACTTTGCCTTTTATAACGTTATTTGGGAGCATACAAATTCTAAAAATATCGGGCGAGTCTATTTTAGTGGCCGCAGTACAGCGAACCATACCAATACGTACGGGGTGGGTTATCAGTTTTCAATTTTACATTAAAAATTATTTATTTATTTATAAAATTAAAAAAACTAAATCAGTCTTCAGTTTTACATTACAAATTATTTATTTTATAAAATAAAACATGTTTTAAGGCATTCGTAATTCACACGAAACATGTCGTATACCCTCAGGATAATTCAGAATGTTTTCAAATTATTTTTAAATCACTGGCAGGATTCTGCAAGTAAGGTTTTGATTGGTGGACATGAGCTCCAACTGGCTGTCTTTAGATCCACATGTAATAGTGGAGCTAATTTTAATTAGATTGCAAAAGTTAGAACTGAGTGTGTTTCAGCTGGGGTGTTCCATCAGTTGCCTTCATAACTGAATATAAAAAAAAGATTTAGTGTGTGCTATTTACAAAGAAACTAAAAGTGTTTTTACAAGTACTGTTGGTAAGGGTTAAAACGTAATATATTTAGAGACAAATTTTAATGCTATTCATTACAGAATTACATGCCAAGTCATTGGTTCCCTTTTAATACCTGAGGTAGGCCTATAATGCTGAAGGAAGGAAATGTTTTATTTAACGATGCACTCAACACATTTTATTTATGGTTATATAGTATCAGACATATGGTTAAGGACCACACAGATATTGTCAGAGGAAACCTGCTGTCACCACTTCATGGGCTACTCTTTGCGATTAGCAGCAAGATATCTTTTATATGCACCATCAGGATAGTACATTTCACGGCCTTTGTTACACCAGTTGTGAAGCACTGGCTGGAACAAGAAAAAGCACATGCAATAAGCCCACCGCCGGGGGTCGATCCTAGAACAGCTGCACATCAGGCGACCACTTTATATAATATATGGGTTACTCCGCCCATTTGTGAAATGGGGAACAACCTCTGCTTTTCACATTTATAAATTGAGAAGCAGTTCTCGATCACCTGTAATGATATAAATTATCACTTTTCTTGCTCACCTGTTCTACAGGTGACTGGTCGCTTGCACTGGTACTGGCGGCATCACCTTGGGGTGGGGAGGCCATGATTCTTAGATACGGCTTCCTGGTACGTAGTAAATTGCTTACATACTAAACATCAATGCATTGCAGTCATGCCCCTACTCCTAGCTACATATTTGACCACCACGCTTTAAAGATGCACTAATGCGGGTAACCGAAACGATTAGTAATATCTGAAATAACGGTGAGGACGAGTCATCTTTCCGTGAAGAAAGTGTGTCACTCAGCGACCAAAACAACGACCCAACAACAAACCATTGGAATCAGAATATTGGAGTTGTTTCCCTTGCATTGATTTCTTAATAATCGACAACCGAGTTGTGCAAAATTGGTCAATCTGCCCTGGATTCGGCCACTGACTATGTCAACAGTGGGACCCAACGGGTGGGCGTGAGCATATTTCAACCTTCAGTGGATATGAACATGTAGAAACATACCCCCCCCCCCCCCCCCACCTCCCGAAATTAATACATACTAGTAATGACTATTTTATAACATCCAAGCCTGGTAATTAATTAAGAAAATGGCCTCGGCAACAAAAATATACCGTTAACAAACAGTCCCCACGGTATTTTCCACTGCAGTTTTGCAATTAATGTATAAAAAAAAGGAGTTTAATTTGTTAGTATTACAAAAAAAAAAAGTTAATTAAGAAAAATGACATTTAAAAATGTCAACGGTAAAATAAATGCAGCGGAAAATTCAAAACACGTCGGCAATATCTACGGCATTGCCGATTGCCATGGTTAATTGTCAGGTTTGATGTCTATAATTAAAAGTCAGCTAAGGATGTGTGTGGTACATCTGGCAGAAGCTTACAGGTTCTAGCTCTCGTTATTTTATTTCTGCACAGGTAATGTGTTTTTGTTGTCCTAATTCTGTGGAGGCGCAAGACAGTGTCTCTACAAGGATGAAGGGGTGGGACCGGCCTCGGTGGCGCAGTGGTTAAGCCATCGGACTACAGGCTGGTAGGTACATGACTCCAACCCAGAGCGAGTTCTTAAGGACTCAATAACCACTAACCAATTAACAACTAACCCACTGTCCTGGACAGACAGCCCAGATAGCTGAGGTGTGTGCCCAGGACAGCGTGCTTGAACCTCAATTGGATATAAGCACGAAAATAAGTTGAAACGAAATGAAGGGGTGGGACGTAGCTCAGTGGTAAAGCGTTCGCTTGATGCGCTGTCGGTGTGGGATCGATCCCTGATGGTGGGCCCATTGGGCTATTTCTCGCTCCAGCCAGTGCACCACGACTGGTATTTCAAAGGCCGTGGTATGTGCTATCTTGTCTATGAGATGGTGCATATAAAAGATCCCTTGCTACTAATGGAAAAATGTAGCGGATTTTCTCTCTAAGACTATAATATGTCAAAATGACCATAATGTTTGACATCCTAATAGTCGATGATTAATAAATCAATGCGCTTTGGTGGTGTCGTTAAACAAATCAAAATCTTTACAGGGATGTTGTAAAACTCCTAGTGCTCCAAAAGAATGTTGATGACATTTGGGTGTTGTAAATATATTTTAGAAATATATCCTACTAAACTGTCAGAATGTGTCACAATTCCTAATACACGTACTTCAACTGAGCAGGAACATAAGCATTTCGCCTCAATATAATATTGAAAACATTTGAAGTTGACAAAAACTTGTAGAGTGCCAAACATATTTGAAGGCGATTATACTCAAAACAAAACAACATCACATGACTAGATGTTAGAAACGAACCCACCCTATTTGAAGCAATAAAGTAAAATAAGGCCCAAGCAATCTGTTATTTTTTATTTTTTATTTATATTTATTACGAAATACGAAATATGTTATTATCACATGTTTACCTTTCTTACCCATTTCATTTTATTTGTCTACATACAAGTACTGTACCGTTCAAACATGATTTCCTGGGCGTATACTCAGCTATGTAGGCTATCTGTTCAGTTAAAGTAAAATTTTGTTTTGTTTAACGCCACCAATAGAGCACATTGATTAATTAATCGTCAATTGTTGGAAGTGAACATTTAGTAATTTGAACTTAGTTTTCAGAGGAAGACATTGGGTCGGGGTTTTTTCTGTCATTTACATCGAGAGATCTCTCATATGTACATTCTCAAAGTCACAGGTCACCACATACCCTATCACAGCCTTTGACTGGGTTGGAAAAAACAATTTTATCCTTCTACCCAAGAACCACGGCGATTGTTTTGCCGATTGAGCTAGATTCCGCCCGTCTGATCGATCATGGGTTAACAAACTCTGTAGTAAGTTAGGACTGTGACGCCAGTAACTGTTGATATCTAAGCTAAATATGTAGTAACGTAGCACTATGACGCCAGTAACTGTTGACAATTTAGCAAAATATGCTATGACGTCAGTAACTGTTGACAGTTTTGCAAAATATGTAGTAACTTGGTGCTATGACGCCAGGAACTGTTGACATCTAAGCTAAATACTAGTATGTAGTAACGTAGTACTATGACGTCAGTAACTGTTGACAGTTTAGCAAAATATGTAGTAACTTAGTACTATGACGCCAGTAACTGTTGACATATAAGCTAAACATGTAGTAACGTAGTACTATGACGCCAGAAACTGTTGACAATTTAGCAAACTATGCTATGACGTCAGTAACTTGACAGTTTAGCAAAATATGTAGTAACTTAGTACTATGACGCCAGGAACTGTTGACATCTAAGCTAAATACTAGTATGTAGTAACGTAGTACTATGACGTCAGTAACTGTTGACAGTTTAGCAAAATATGTAGTAACTTAGTACTATGACGCCAGTAACTGTTAACATATAAGCTAAATATGTAGTAACGTAGCACTATGACGCCAGTAACTGTTGACAATTTAGCAAAATATGCTATGACGTCAGTAACTGTTGACAGTTTAGCAAAATATGTAGTAACTTAGTACTATGACGCCAGGAACTGTTGACATCTAAGCTAAATACTATTATGTAGTAACGTAGTACTATGACGTCAGTAACTGATGACAGTTTAGCAAAATATGCTATGACGTCAGTAACTGTTGACAGTTTTGCAAAATATGTAGTAACTTGGTGCTATGACGCCAGGAACTGTTGACATCTAAGCTAAATACTAGTATGTAGTAACGTAGTACTATGACGTCAGTAACTGTTGACAGTTTAGCAAAATATGTAGTAACTTAGTACTATGACGCCAGTAACTGTTGACATATAAGCTAAACATGTAGTAACGTAGTACTATGACGCCAGAAACTGTTGACAATTTAGCAAACTATGCTATGACGTCAGTAACTTGACAGTTTAGCAAAATATGTAGTAACTTAGTACTATGACGCCAGGAACTGTTGACATCTAAGCTAAATACTAGTATGTAGTAACGTAGTACTATGACGTCAGTAACTGTTGACAGTTTAGCAAAATATGTAGTAACTTAGTACTATGACGCCAGTAACTGTTAACATATAAGCTAAATATGTAGTAACGTAGCACTATGACGCCAGTAACTGTTGACAATTTAGCAAAATATGCTATGACGTCAGTAACTGTTGACAGTTTAGCAAAATATGTAGTAACTTAGTACTATGACGCCAGGAACTGTTGACATCTAAGCTAAATACTATTATGTAGTAACGTAGTACTATGACGTCAGTAACTGATGACAGTTTAGCAAAATATGCTATGACGTCAGTAACTGTTGACAGTTTAGCAAAATATGTAGTAACTTAGTACTATGACGCCAGGAACTGTTGACATCTAAGCTAAATACTAGTATGTAGTAACGTAACACTATGACGTCAGTAACTGTTGACGTTTAAGCTAAATACTAGTATGTAGTAACGTAGTACTATGACGTCAGTAACTGTCGACAGTTTAGCAAAATATGTAGTAACTTAGTACTAAGACGCCAGTGAACGCGCGAATTACGCATGCGATATTTTGTATCATAAATATGTCAATAAGTTTTAGTTTTGTTTAACAACACCACTAAAGTACATTGATTTATTAATCATCGGCTAGTGGATGTCAACCATATGGTAATTTCGAAATATAGTCTTAGAGAGGAAACCTGCTACATTTTTCCGTTTGTAGCAAGGGATCTTTTATATGCACCATCCTACATAGAGGATAGCACATACCACGGTCTTACTGGCTGGAACGAGAAATAGCCCAATGGGCCCACCGACGAAGATTAATCCCAGACCGACAGCGCATCAATGATTTGTTAATTGTACGGTTAGAATGGTATTTATTACTATTGCATGATTTCGTGGGTGTGTAATAAAATAAGGATATTTCTTTTCACAAAAGCTGATGGCCTTACAAAATATATAGTAACGTGTCATTTTACAACAGCTGGTAGCCTAACAAAATTTGTAGTAACATGTCATATGATGATAGCTGGTAGCCTAACAAAACATGTAGTAACATGTCATTGACGATAGCTGGTAGCCTAACAAAATATGTAGTAACATGTCATTTGACGATAGCTGGTAGTCTAAACAGAATGTAGTAATCTTGTTATTTCGAGAGGCGAATCCAAGGTTGGACCAGGGGACCCCCTAAATATACTGAGTCAAATTAAAAACTTCACAACCGTTTCATTTTGGCTAATTAGTAAATATGACAGAAGAACGTGTTAAATAAGATATTTTGTATTGTATAAGAATAGGAATAAATGTTGAGCCCACAGCATTCGTCAAAACCACAAACAGTCAAAATGGTAATTCACAAGCAGGGTCGTCTGATGAAATCACAGGTTCAGTAGCGCGTATGCTCTCCATGTTTATCCACAACTGCAAGGCAACGCCTCCTCTTTGACTGTCTGATGTGTGTAAAGACTGCATTAGGGATACGGCGCCATTGTTTTACTAATGAGGCACCAAGTTCCTGCAAAGTCTGTAGAGGGCGACCTTGAAGGCCAATCCATGACATTGATCCTCAGGTAATCCTTTGTTAAGATGGCCGTGTGGGGTATGGCGTTGTCATGCTAAAAGATCAGGCCTGGACCATGAGCTGCCATGAAGGGCACAAGTTCCTGTGCCAGTACCTGGTTGCGGTATGCAACAGCGTTGAGTTGCCACCTATGACAAGAAGTCGAGAACGTCCATTTCCACAGAAAGCACCCCAAACCATTACACTTCCGCCTCCGAATCTGTCGACGTCACTGACACAACACTGAGCATGACGTTCACCACGTCGTCTCCAAACCCTCTGCCTGCCATTGGCAAACCGCAGTGTGAATTTTGATTCATCGCTAAACACGACTCTATTTCATTCCCCCTGAGTCCATTGCAAGTGGCGTTGTGCCCACAGTTGACGCTGACATCGATGAAATTGGATCAAAATGGGTCCAACATATGGGCGCCGTGCGTGGAAGTTAGCGGTTCGCAGCCGATTTCGGATCGTTTGCGCGAACACCCAACGTCTGAAAAGTTCATTGCTGGTTGCTGTAGCTGTCATGAAACGGTTGCGGAGGTGACGTAACACAATATGACGGTCATCTGCCTATAACGTCACTCGTGGTCAACCTGGTCGGGGTCAATCAGCTGTGTTGCCCGTTTGTTGTACTCGTGACCGCGGATCATAAATTGCCCGTCGACTGCAATTCATCGCCCTTGCAAGGTCAGCTACTGACGTTCCCGCGTGCAACATGCCGACGGCACGTTCATGCTGAACATTTGTGAGGCGAGGCATCGAAACAGGTCGTAACAAATATTGTTTTAATGTGTTTTTTCGTTGTGTCAGACTATTGTGAGCAAGTTACGATGAAAAACACGTGTGCTATTGTAGTCACGTGACCAGTGGCACGTGCAAAACCACTTTTGCCTCAATGGTGCTGTGCACGTGCTATGGATCAGGTCACATGGGCTGTGACGGGCTTCAAATGGAGTATAGACATTGCCATTACAATATTTATTCCTGAAAGATACCTGCTTGCAACACTAATTGACTTTATTCAAATTTTAGATTGTGAAGTTTTTAATTTTACTCAGTATATATTCAAGTGCCGCCTTTTTCCCCCTGGCTTTTAAAAGATTCCATTGGGTTGCCCTTTTCACCTGTTGGTCCATGTTCCTTTTTTGCCTTAGTACCCTCCCCCCCCCCCCCCCCCTTCTAAAAAAAATCTGTATCCGACCTTGATTTCATGAATTCTTTAAAAATGACAAGAACCAAACAAACTGAACCTTTGTAGGCTAATAACGACATTTGGTGCTTGACAAAATACTTAATAACTAAAGTATTTCACCCTGCAATGTAACGAAATGATCAATAGGCTACCTTAATGCGGCTGGCAGCCTGGGTAATTAGTGACTTGATGGTTTTAAGGCAGGTGGTCGGACATCGGAAATCCGTATCCGACCTTGATTTCATGAATTCTTTAAAAATGACAAGAACCAAACAAACTGAACCTTTGTAGGCTAATAACGACATTTGGTGCTTGACAAAATACTTAATAACTAAAGTATTTCACCCTGCAATGTAACGAAATGATCAATAGGCTACCTTAATGCGGCTGGCAGCCTGGGTAATTAGTGACTTGATGGTTTTAAGGCAGGTGGTCGGACAGCGAATTAGTCACCTGGTTATCTAACAACAGCTGGTAAACGAACAAATTGGTTGTTTATCTTTTTGTCTGAGACAGATTGTGCCCATCTCACGGGAGACCGTGGCCCAGAAATGTCTACTGGTAGTTCTGTGTATACGTACCGGCCTCGGTGGCGCAGTGGTTAAGCCATCGGTCTACAGGCTGGTAGGTACAGGGTTCGCAGCCCGGTACCGACTCCAACCCAGAGCGAGTTCTTAATGGTTCAAAGGCCACTACACCCTCTTCTCTTTCACTAACCACTAACAGACTAACAACTAACCCACTGTCCTGAACAGACAGTCCAGATAGCTGAGGTGTGTTCCCGGGACAGTGTGCTTGAACCTTAATTGGATATAAGCACGAAAATAAGTAGAAATGAAATGAAATGTGTATACGTACGACAGACGGGTTGCTGCCCAACTAGGTTAAAGTTTGTTTTGTTCAACGACACCACTATAGCACATTGACCTTTTTAATCATCGGCTAAGACTATATGTCAAACATTTAGTAATTTTGACATAGTCTTAGAGAGGAAACCCGTTATAGTGTTCCATTAGTAGCAAGGGATATTTTATATGCACCATCTCACAGACAGGATAGCACATACCACGGCCTTTGATATACCTGTTGTGGCGCACTGGCTAGAGCGAACAATAGGCTAATGTTGCGAAACTAGGTAGTCATTTCACTGGAAATACTTGTCTTGCTGTTGCATACCCTAACATGGACGGATGGGTGGATGGGTAGGTTTGTGTATTGATAGATGAATGGATGCTTGGGTTTTGGGGTGAGTGCATGTATGGAAGGATGTGTTTTGGGTGGATGTATAGATGGGTGGACGGACGGGCGGACGGATGGATGGATATGTGTGGGTGGGTGGTGGGATGGATGGTGGGTGAATGGATGGATGGATGGATGGATGGAAGGATGGATGGATGGATGGATGGTTGAACGGGAAATAGACGAATCAGTGAGTGAACGTGCTGGAAAAACAGGTAGGTAAGTATGCAGGCAGATAGGTAGGTATGTTCAACATGTTCAACGATGTTATGTAGATATGTATATTTGGTAGATGTCTCTGGTCGCATGACAAGCAGACACGCATCTCTGTCTAAAAATATACTTTCAGACAGCATTCTCACAAATATTCGAAACACTCGCCCAAAACTCGTCATAACCTGTACCACCATGCACTTCACAAACCGGGATTGGGGAGACGTAGCCCAGTTTTTAAAGCGCTCGCTTGATGCGCGGTGGCTCCAGGATCGATCACCGTCGGTGGACCCATTGGGCTATTTCTCGCTCCAGCAAAGCCGTGGTATGTGCTATCCTGTTTATGGGATGGTGCATATAAACGATCGCTTGCTGCTAATCGAAAAGAGTAGCCCATGAAGTGGCGACAGTGGGTTTCCTCCCTCAATATCTGTGTGGTTCTTAACCATAATTGTTCGACGCCATATAACCGTAAATAAAATGTGTTGAGTGCGTCGTTAAATAAAACATTTCCTTCCTTCACACTGGAACAGTATGTCTCAAACCGAGGGCCATATTTATTACAGAAGATCCTCATCTAGTTCTTCTTCGCTGGCGTCGTCTCCGCCGTGATTACCTCTCACGCTTGTCAAGAACGCACCTGTCCCTCATTATGAATATCAAATTAACCAAGGGCGGATCCAGGAACTATCTTAAGGGGTGGGGACCAAAAGGCAAAAGGGTGCATTTGGACCTTTGATGTACCAGTCGTGGCTCCAAAACCTGCTTTATTCAACCGTGTACACTATCACCATTTTCCACTTTCGTACATAATCGAATTATAACTACGCAGCCACAAATCGGGTGGGGGTGGGTGAGTAGGTGTTAATTTCGTTTATTTTAACTAATACTGGCTTTTTGGAGAAAAAAAAAACCGTTGACGAGATACGTGTAGTTTTTTTTGTTTTGGTTAATGACACCACTAGAGAACATTGATTTAATAATGTATAAGTCGCGTAGTCCGTGTAACTATGTTTAGTAGGTCAATCAAAAACAATTGGGGGTGACATGTTTCTATTAAAGAATTATTCAAGCACGCCTGTCGTGGACACTATTTTTTCTGACTTTGCCAGACAGTTCCGTCCAAGATCGAACAGCTAGGTCGACGGCCTTTCAGACCCGTCTACTACATTTTTGATCCAGTGATAACTTCACCAACGCGAGCTGACACCTAATAGCCAAATTGATTAATCCAATACTGTAGCAAGGTGTTGATCAACACACGGCCCTTTATTTAATCTGGGTTTGGAATGCGGCTGTTTCGCTGGCGTCGTCTCCGCCGAGATTACCTCTCACGCTTGTCAAGAACGCACCTGTCCCTCATTATGAATATCAAATTAACCAAGGGCGGATCCAGGAACTATCTTAGGGGGTGGGGACCAACAGCTGAAAGGGGCATTTCGATGAAAGTTTGGCGTTTGTGAAATTGAAATTTTAAAACATATGGGGCGGGGGGGGGGGGGGGTTAAACCCACTTGGATGTTGTTTTTTCATGGGAGACAGACCCCTGGTCCCATCCCCTGGATTCGCTCTTGTTAACACTTCTACACTGTTACAACAGTTTAGTACACGCATACTGTATTTCCCGGAGGTAGTGCAGGAGTTTTTCAAATTCGTTTTCTTTCACTGCCTGTTTCACCGCTGTTACAAATCTAATAGACCTCATTAGTGATTATATGTTATAGTTCATTAGAAGTGGGATTTTTCACACAAGCAAACGTTAATTGTGGAATTGCTCTGGGAGACGTGAAAACCAGCAGCTGTTGTTCAAATGATTAACCCTTTCTCTCACAGATGTGTCTGTTGTATTAATGACACATTTTTGAAAAAGTTGACTTGTCCAACGATATTCAGCGTTGAAACGGTTAAAGCTACTAAATGGTTAAAAGTTATAGGCTTTGTTTGTTTGTTGTTGTTTCTATTTCTCGTTCCAGCCAAAGCACCACGACTGGTATATTAAAGGCCGTGGTGTGCTGTGAAATGGTGTATACAAAAGATCCCTTGCTACTAATAGAAAAATGTAACGGGTTTCCTCTCTAAGACTATACGTCAGAATCACCAAATGTTTGACATCCAGTAGCCTATGATTAATAAATCAATGCGCTTTAGAGATGTCGTTAAATAAAAAAAAAATTATTGTTTATTTTTAAAATTCTATTTGATATTCTTTCTTTTATTTCTTTTTTTGTATTATGGTTATATAATTATTATACACATACATATATGTATACATGTATATAGTTTGTGTTTTGTTTTCTGCTTGAATTGCTTTTGTGGGTGGGGGTGGGCGCGGTTGTTGGAAGTGAGAGGGGTGGTTCTTTTTGTTTGTATGTTTCTTTGTTTCTTTCATTTTTAAACTGTGTTTTGATATAACTGTTGAATGTTTATCTTGATTATGTTCATCACTTACTGTTTGCATTTACCATAGTTTAACACCCAATATCCGATGTATTTTTCGTGCTGGGGTGTCGTTAAACATTCATTGAATGAATGAATGAATGTTTAACGACACCCCAGCACGAAAAATACATCGGATATTGGGTGTCAAACTATGGTAATGCAAACAAATAAGGTGATGATCAACATCAATATAAAAATTCAAGATTTAAATAAAAACAGTGTAAAGAACTGTACAAAAATACAAATATCACAGATAGATACTGACTTTTACTCATAATTTCAATTTGTGCTGTATTGGCCATTCTCAAAGAGAATGTTACACCCTTGCACCACGGTGAGGTTACAGCACGCGCAAGGGTAAACATTCATTGATTCATGATTCATTCTTTGTTTCTTTGTTTCTTTGTTTTGCTTTGCTTTGCTTTGCATTGCTTTGCTTAGTCGTTTGTTTGGCGATGTTGTTGCTGTTGTGTTATGTTGTTGCTATTGCTTAGGTCACATTAACCAAAGATCCTGTTTTAACTTCGTTTTCCCTTTAGTACTTTTAGACGAACATTGTCCTCTTTCGAGGTCCATCAGATGTCTACGATACAGTAAGTAAATAACAGACGGTGCAGACTGGAAGGAATCAATAATTAGTTCTAAAGAGCAAGTCGGTATAAGCTCATCAAAAACACCGCGCTACTAAAGTACATGTTCATAATCATGTATCAAAAGATAAACGGTCTTTTATATTTGATGTACCACATGCACGAGATAGACGTATTAACTCAAAACTGTTTGACATTACATGGACGTCGCGATGACAAAACTAGCAGCTGAAAAAGAGTAAATGTTTTCCTTTTATATGTGCATGATACTCGAGTAAATATGATAGCCGAAAATCACAAAAAGGATCCAAAATATATTACTAAGGGCGCTTAAACCCAGACGTGTGTGTGTGTGTGTGTGTGTAGGTGTGTTAGTGTAGGTGTGTGTGTGTAGGTGTGTTTGTGTGTGTATAGATGGGGTTGTGTATAGGTGTGTTTGTGTATTTAGGTGTGTGTGTCTATTTGTGTGTGTATGTGTGTGTGAGAGAGAGAGAGAGAGAGAGAGAGAGAGAGAGAGAGAGAGAGAGAGAGAGAGAGAGAGAGAGAGAGAGAGGGTGTGTGTGTGTGTGTGTTTGTTGTTGTTGTTGGGATTGGCTTTGGAGCTATGGTGTTTTTGGGCGCGGTTTTCTTCTTTCTTTTTTTTTTTTTTTTTTTTGGGGGGGGGGGGGTGTAATTGTTGAAAACAACCTTGCTAATAAATGACAATGAATTGACAATTATATATCCTGGACATGTATTAGGTTAAATGAAATGATATGTTTACACCTCTAAAAATTATTACAATGAACTGTCAATTACATGTTCTTAACATATATTAGGTCAAGTTATGTTTGTAATTAGTTCATTGCAGCAATATCTCTACTATAGTATATACAGTGTGTCTGGTGTATTCAAACGAAGGCGGTGTCATTATTATGTTCAAGATTATGTTCATTTCGGAGAAGAAAAAAAAATATTGGGGGTATATGCAATGTGTCTCATATGTGTCACATTATGTTCAAATTCGGGAGGAATTCGTTTTACTGTTATTGGCTGTAGGTGGGGTTTTTTAATGTACACGGTATCACACTTATTGTCTATCTTTACTGTTAGCCTAAATAAGAATAATTTTAAAACATGTTGGTTTCAGTGCCAAGGTTCAATATGTTATTTATGCATTTCACTTTTTATAGCATGACTGTAAACACGTGATTGTAAAACATTTTAGAATACTTTTTTTTTAAATGGATAATTACTTGTTTTAATTCTTTACTTTTTTAGTACGGATTGCCCATAATACTCTTGTAAAAAGCATCCAGTATTTCTTTATTATAGATATAAAAATAAATAAATATCGAAAATTAAAAATTGAAAATAAAACTTAATTGCTTTTTAAATACTAGTAGTTTCAACTTTTATTTTAAATTTTTTGTAAAAATTGTACAAACGTAATTTGCAGTTAGTCGTTTAATAAAGTGGGGAGGGACTTAGCCCAGCCTGATGTGCGGTCTGTCTGGGATCGATCCCCGTCGGTGGGCCCATTGGGCTATTTCTTGACTGGTATAGCAAACGTCGTGGTATGTGCTATCATGTCTGTGGGATGGTGCATATAAAATATACCTTGTTACTAATGGAAAAAAAGTAGCGGGTTTGTCTCTAAGACTGTATGTCAAAATCGTCAAATGTTTGACATCCAATAGTCGATTATTTATTGTGTTCTAGTGGTGTCGTTAATCAAAACAAACTTTAACTTTTTAATAAAGTATAATACTATGCAGTACATACACATTTGCCTATTTGTACTTTGGTTTTAAAAGAGGTCCGTGGATTTGAAAAAAAACAACATGGAGTGATACTATTTTGTTGGGGTTTTTATAGAGGTGACGAAGGTGACGGGAGAATAATACATGTGTGTAGGTTGGACTCAAGGAACATGGTTTTACTTTATGTGACTAATTGAGGTTTTACTGTTTCAGAATACATTAATCAAGGGCCAGAAAGCTTTCTGGTTAGTTTTTGTTAGTAATATAATATTTTAGCAAGCTTTGGTCACAGATGATTTCTAAATGTTGTTTGATTAAAGGGACATTCCTCAGTTTGCTGCATTGTAAGATGTTTCCGAAAAATAAAATATTTCTATGATTAAACTTACATATTAAATTATATTTTCTTGTTTAGAATATCAGTTTCTGTATATTCAATGTGTTTCTGGGCGTCTTAATATTTGTAAGAAGCCCAAACTGGACAAAAATATTTTTTAAGAAATAAAATGAAATTTAACCTAGTACAAATATTAGAACGATCAGAAACACGTTTGATATGAGCCACTAATATCTTATGCAGAAAAATATATTTGATATGTAATTACGATCGTTAAAAAGTCTCTGTTCGTCGATAACATCTTAAAAATTGCAGCAAACTCGGGAATGTCCCTTTAAAACATTACCAATGTTAACGATGAACTAAAATGCAACCCCTGCATGCTTTGTAAAACCAAAAACAAATGTATTAGTACTATAACGAAAAGGCCCGAAAATATCTACTGGTCATTAATTAATTTTGGTAAGTATATATACACAAAGTAACGGTAATTCATATTCCATTTGGTAATCATTATTGCTGTAGACCAAACAGGAATCTATTTAGAACAAAATTTGGTCCCAGCTGTTTCTAAAGTCCCCAAGAGAAACGATTCAAGTTAAGTAAACTTAATATAATGGTCAAAACTCGGAACTCCGCACAACATACTTTTGCTTTGCTATTTATTTGTTAGAACAGACCTTCAGGGTAAACAATTGGATGATCTGCTTTGCTGGAAACACTGCAAACAAAAAATATGACCATATGTTCATGTATACTGCTTTTTGTTGAATCGCGGGCTCTATTGAATCGGGGCATTTGAGATTTCATCAATTGTTTTAGCAATTAACCACATAGTTTTAATTACTTTCCCTGTTGGACAAGCAGAAGTACAGACAGCAACCAGCCACGAAAACTGAAGTATATCCATATTGTTTTTTACGTTTACTTTTGAAGTTAATGTGTTTTATACCCGAAACTAAATTGGTTAAAAGCACACTATCTGTATGTACATTAAAACAACTGTAGTTTTAGTATTTTATAACTATCAAAGCCTAAAGATATGACAAACTGTCATATGTATATGCATGTTAATATTTACATGCTAGTGAGTAATGTCAGTGAAACTGTAAAATTACACGTCGATCATTTCATTGAAGCAGATAAAGGCTGTAAAAATTAAAACCGTAATAGAAGGCAGATCAGTAATGAACTTCACATCAAGACACTGTCTATTAATACAGCATATAATTTGTGTTTTATTTAAATAAATATTAGATGGTTATTTAGATTTTAAAATATGAAGAATAATAAACATCATCAAATCTATGGAAAAACAAATGAAGTTTGTACCACCTTATCTTGAAGGTAGTATTTAAACACCTTGCAGCAATGTGTAGACTGCTAAATTTATAGGAATAACTGATGAGACGGTTCCTTTTTTATCGTTTGCTTTATAAGATACATTCAACTGTGCGAATGTCAACTATTTGTTTAATTGATATGATGTCCTTATGCTTCCATACTTGAAAATATAAATAACGTGAAACAATAGAGTTGCCATTTTTCATTCAGTGGGCCGTCATCAACCAATTCTCGGGATCTCTTTTGACCTTGTTAGTCCATTTACGAATTTAGAAAGTATTTTTAATTAATTAATAATAATACATTTGCCAGTCAGTTTTAATATTAATGCTGCAACTATAAACTGGTATACCGCGATATTTCAACTCGATACGAATCGCGCAACAGTTTGGCTTATCGCGATTTTTATACGTTGTTGTTTCCAAGTTGTAACAAGTTTTACCAGATTTAAGCTGATATCTTTGAATAGGCCTCTCATTTTCTAGTGAATTTAAGAAAATAGTATCTCCTCCCCAGTAGAAATAAATAACTACATGTACTATTAATTATTGTCATAAATGTGTGTGTGAGAGAAAACAAAATCTGCAAGTTTGTACTTTGCCCTATAGAAGTAGTTTGGTGTATCACAGTTCAGTAGAAAATATGAGAATCAATAAATTAAAGTGTGCCTCTCAAGAAAAGCGGCAAGACTTTGGTATCAAATTAACACATTATTTTTCGATCATGGGTTTAAGCGTTGTTCTCGTTTTCGGTTACTGTACTTCTTTTAATTAAAAAAGGTAGATGGTCTACCCTTACCCATAGTCACATATTGAATGGCTTCTGTTTTAACATACTGAAGGTTGACACAATTCCACAATACTTTATTGTGTAGAAGCTGCCATCCCTGCTATTGGTAATGCTTCACAATATTATTTTAGTAACTTCTGTTATTATTCCACAAGATAGGATTTAGAAATATTATTTGAACTGTGGAAACTGGTGCAGTGAAGTTTACTTACTGCTTATGAAAACTATCCAGCAAGTTTATCATTCCTGTCAATAGTTAATTATTCACTGCTGTCTAATTTCCTTAGGTCACCAGTGCAAAGACAAGCAATCACACATTTCACATTAGCCTTTGTTCATGTACAGCTTGGCAGATTTTAGCTTATATCTCGCATCGAGAGTACTTGGGACATCTTGCAGTGATCAGACTCCTTCAGCATCACTGTTGCACATCTCATTAAAATACAGTCTCGGCAGAAGAATGTAAAGCAAATTTTCCTTGGTGATAAAATAATACAATGCGGCTGTCATCAGACATCTCGTCCATACATACATTTGAACAGGTGTCTTTCAACCAACAAAACATTTCACGAACAAGATTAAGGGTACTTTGTCGGTGTTTTCAACATTCTTTCCTCACGTGTAGGAACAGGTCATAGGATCACACCCAGTTAGGATGTATTGAGAAGACATGGCAATCATGTTATACTTCGCTTCATTCTGCTATATCTACGGTCTAGCCATGGCTCAGATTGTAGACATAGTAATTACAGTTTGCATAATAGTATGACTGCTATAGCCAGCATATTGGAGTACAGTATATAATTATGTGAATCACCGTTGAGCTGGAGTAGGAGAAGACTCTGAGCTGGCTTGAGGTAGGGTCCGTATCTAACACAATCGGCAGAACGCATGTTTGTGGTGATTCGGTTGTATGTTTAGTGCCAGTCAGTAGACCCATGATTAGTGCTGCCTTGTCTATGGGAAAGTGCATATTATGAAATATCCTTTGCTGCTAAAGGAAAATACAGCAGGTTTCCATCAGGATTAAAATTATGTCAGAATTTTTAAATATTTGACATTAGCCAATAATCAATAAATCTAATAGTGTCGATAAAACAAAGTATAAGTGAACTGGCTAGCGGCTCGATGTGTAAACATGAGTACTAGCTAGCATTGCAGGACGAGAGAGGGACTGAATTGTAGAAAGACCAGCCACCGGCAGTGGTGCAACTGGTTGTCATCTCCTTCTGCTGATCCTGGTTAATCTTCCTCCTAGGGAATCTCTTAGGCTGTGGACTCTCTCTCCATAAACTAATAAAAATACCGTGGCTGTGGATTCAGTTTGAATCACACAAAATATCTTATCAAACGACATTGTAGCTGGACTTTCTTGAAATATATAATCAAACTGGATGAATTCAAATACCAAGTTTAATTTACTCAAAGAATGCATTCCTCGCTTGCATTTTCCTTTTGGTTTATGGTTTGATGCCTGTATTTCTGGTTGTGTAAAATTTACAGGCAATGTTTTAATTGTGGCCACATAACGCAGGTACATGTATCCTGATTTGGGATTAATTTTAGGATGTCATAGGCGTACGGGTTCCCATTTTTGTAGGGGTGAGGGGGGGGGGGGGGCATGCTGGCTTTTGCTCAAATTAAGAAAATGCCCGAATCTGGATAACATTTATTCATCTTAGTATTACTACCAAACAGCTATATAAGGTTGTAAACGAATCACTACACATTTGTACATGGATTACAACTAATTATGAGGGTAGAATGATGGAAATAATACTACTCAAAAGAATTTAAGGGTCAGACGATATTTTCGACATTATTTTCTGAATGTCAGTTATATTAGCTAGACCATAATGTCACGCATGGTATTGTTCCATTTTGACGAAAGTGGGTCTAAGCAACCCATAAATGAATTAAAATCCACTGTCAATGACACTGTCGACTAGTTCTAATGGCGAAAACATGCTTACATTTGCACGTAAATTAGGGCGAAAGCGAAAGGTCTGCTAAGTGCCCATAACTTGCTTTTTCACAAAGCGCTTCATTTGCACGCTTTGCACGTGTATTCCATGTTCCCAATGCTGAATTTCCGTATAATTGGAGCTTTGCGTTCGTGTACGGTGCACACTCAAAATTCGACAATGGTACGACTTCAAACTGACTATCGAAGATCGAGGAAGGGCTATTGCTTGGCTTCAGGATGGCAATACGCAAAGAAATGTTTGCTCTGAGACTTTGTGGTGTCCAGTCAGAGTGTCGTTGGCCGACTGTGGCAACGGTACCAAGCAACGAATTCTGTTCGAAATCGTCCACGTTCGGGGAAGACCCCGAAGCACAACACAAATAGAGAGGACCGCTACATCACCAATATGGCTCTACGTCAACGCACAACCACTGCACGCCGATTACGTGACAATCTGCGGACTGCGACTGGAACTCGAGTGTCTGATCAAACCATACGCAATCGTCTGAGAGCCAATAATCTACGCTGCCATCGCCAGGCTGTTGGACCACCACTCCTACCACGTCACAGAACGGCCAGACGTCACTGTTGCACGCTTCATCTGCGGTGGCAACGTGTTCAGTGGTGTCGAGTGATGTTCACTGATGAGTCCAGGTTTAGTCTCCAGTTCAACGACGGTCGGGTTCGTGTCTACAGACGTCCTGGGTAGCGCTTCGCTGACGTTAACGTTAGACAACGTCACCGGTTCGGTGGTGGCAGCGTCATGGTGTGGGGCGGCATCTCTATCCACCACAGGACCCCGCTCTATGTGGTGGATGGCAATCTGAATGGAATCCGCTATCTGAATGAGATTATCCGGCCGTTGGTTCTCCCAGGCCTTCAGCAGATTGGCGGCGGGGCAGTTCTGCAGGATGACAATGCCAGACCCCACCGCGCCAGGGTGGTAACGGGACTTTCTCAGACAACAAGGTATCGCCAGGATGGATTGGCCAGCATATTCGCCTGACTTGGCCCCAATAGAGAACCGCCTGGGACGAATTAGGCAGTAGAGTTCGGGATAAACCATGCCCCTCCGGCCAACCTTCATGATCTGGGTCAACTTCTTATGGCAGAGTGGAAGGCCATTCCCCAAGAGTTCTTCAGACGTCTGATCAACAGCATGAGGCAACGATGTGTCGAGTGTATTCGCGCCAGGGGTGGATTCACACACTATTAAACGAATGTTCTAATGTGTAAAATCCATGTTTGACAACCTTCAACTTTGACAGCATGTCATGTGACTTTCTTGTATACAGTGACGTTTATTTGTGTTTTTTTGTAAATATGGAACAATAAATAAAAATTTTGGTGTAGTTTACATCATCAATCTAATACACTCTGAAACTTGTTTGGTTATAAATTTTTGACCCTTAAATTCTTTTGAGTAGTACATGGTAAAAGGTCTCAGTTTAGCACATTTTCCCGGAATATCTGTATCATTTCTGCCCGAATTTGAGGTTTTGCTCCAGCACTAGGGGCAGTGGTTCCCCCACTCCTTTTTCCTATCTAGTACCTTTAGTATGTAGTTGCTGCTAATGCTAGACAAGTAACAGTCTAATAGAAGTAACTTATCAATCAAGAATTCAGTGAAATTAAATGTCTACCATAACTTTATTCAACATTCATTGTAGCTGATGGTTTCATCCATAGATGTTTTTTCTCAATGTACATACCGGCCTCGGTGGCGTCGTGGCAGGCCATCGGTCTACAGGCTGGTAGGTACTGGGTTCGGATCCCAGTCGAGGCATGGGATTTTTAATCCAGATACCGACTCCAAACCCTGAGTGAGTGCTCCGCAAGGCTCAATGGGTAGGTGTAAACCACTTGCACCGACCAGTGATCCATAACTGGTTCAATAAAGGCCATGGATTGTGCTATCCTGCCTGTGGGAAGCGCAAATAAAAGATCCCTTGCTGCCAATCGGAAGAGTAGCCCATGTAGCGGCGACAGCGGGTTTCCTCTCAAAATCTGT
Organism: Gigantopelta aegis; assembly: GCF_016097555.1. Taxonomy (NCBI): domain Eukaryota; kingdom Metazoa; phylum Mollusca; class Gastropoda; order Neomphalida; family Peltospiridae; genus Gigantopelta; species Gigantopelta aegis. Next base: position 62,220,622 of record NC_054702.1, read on the forward strand.
GTGGTCCTGAACCATATGTCTGACGCCATATAACCGTAAATAAAATGTGTTGAGTGTGTCGTTAAATAAAACACGTTTTTTTTTTTTTTTCAATGTACATGTATGTGAAGAAACAAACCTTACCAAAAATACCATCAATTAATATTTTATTTTATAAATTTGATTTTTTGTTAACAGTCACTGAGATGAAGTTTCATAGATGAAACTATAAACCCAGTGTCAATAATGTAAGAATTAAGTTTGTGAGAAATGGGACTAAACGCAAAACTTTAAAAGGTAAAGGTAATACATGTACCTATGTCTCGTCTTTTTACTTCGTAAAGGCAATACAAATCACCCAGGGGAAACAGACCAATCAACTAAGACAGGTGCCTGTTGACTATGGTTGGCGACTAGTTTAGGTTTGACTGTACTTCCATTTCTCATTGCATAGCCATAGTTTCTTCTGATGTTTAAACATTACTTTTGTCTTCGTAGATCCAAAGTAGAAAGGGAAACACACAAGGTTGGTCAAAATATCCATAAACATATACTCACATCGATACAGATTTGTGTTTAGTTCAGGTAGGAAGTGGACCTTCAAGCTTAGATAGTTCCCATTGGTATGGAATTGATCAGCATCATCAATAACAGTTTAGCATTGGGAGGGGGGGGGGGGGGGGGTAGGGGTAGATTGACAATGGGCGGTCCACACGGTTGTCCACAATCTTCCTGGTACATGTATTTATAACACATCTATGAATCCATACATCAGAACGCATAGCATCTGTTGAACTGATTTTTTGTTTCTTTTCTTTACGTTTAATTTGATTTTCATGCATATGTCCAATTAATGTTCAAGCACGCTATCCTGGGCACTTCAGTTATCTGGGCTCAATGTCCAGGTCAGTGGGTTAATGGTTAATTGTTTGCCATTATTAGAATGCATTTAATGAGCTACAGTAACAAGAGGTTTTGTAGGGAAGAACATAATCAATGTTTTTATATTATTATTATTTTGTTTTTTGCTACAAAAATATTGCATAGTATATGTATAAATGTAGCCATAATTTTTGTTTGCAAAATTTTTGGCAAAGCAGACCACCCAATTCTATCACAAGAAGGCCTATTCAAACAAATAAAACACAAAATAAAAGTGTTAGGTGAAGTCAGGTTCAACCCATTTTTGAGGGCTTTGAGACCTGTGGATCCTGGACTATCTATCAATAATAGTATTATAGATGTACAGACTTGTAAGGTGTATGGGTGACCTTACTGCTGCACTAGTTGACGTCTGCTACTAGCAGTCACACTAGCTCTAACGTTTGCGAACTATTTGATTAGTTTCCATCGTAGCCATTTGGTTTACTGTGAAGCGCATAAACCAGTCTAGCGGACGTTTTTCCGCTTGATCTGGTTGCTAGTTTTTTACGTAAACGTAAATCTACGACTCAAACCACAGTTCTTATTACTATTAACAGTATAGCAAATTTAATTTGAAGTACACATATTTCAATTTCGTTTGTCTTAGAATGCTCCATCTTTCATACTAATGTATTTTTCTTCGTGAAATAGACGCCAAACACGTGTAAACGTATCGACATTCCTAAGTTCAGCCAGCGAACGTTTCGCTAACGTTCGCGAACTGTTTGATTGGTTCCCGACGTGTCCATTTCGTTTAACGTGAAGCGCATAAAGCAGTGTAGCGGACGTTTTTCTCCTAGGTCTGGCTGAACGCAGCCCTAGACGTACGATGTTTTGTGAAAATGGACACCGGCTACAGATTTTCGAAGCTATCTTAGCGCTACGATATCTTAAACTGTCGTAAGCTATGACGTCATAACATCGCTTGCCATACCCTACGACGGTTTTACCATACCGTAGCGCTACAATAGCTTTGAAAATCTGGACTCAGAGTGTCGGTATTATGAGATCTGGTGTCGATATTGTAATCTGGGTGAAGTTTCTTTTCTCATATTTTTAAATCTTGATTCTATCTCCATCTTTGTGTATTATATTATTCAGCTGTTCTCTCTAAACTATTTCTATTAAGAATCTACACATTTATTTTTTCACTAAAAATATTTTTTATACTCAAAAGTCATGTAAATTTTGGTTCATCAAATTGAAAAAAAAAAGAGACGAATTTGGAAGTAGAGCCCTTTTTTCTTTTATTTCATTTATAAGAAAGGAAGTAATTGTTGATTTCTTTTTTATATTAAAGCGTATAATGTCTTCGTTACCTTGCTGTTTATGATTGGATCATGGCAATAATCCCACAAGGTATGCTTCTTATCGAATTGTCGATCGAGTTGCCGCTGCACTTAAAGTTTCGGTTTCAACAGTAAAAAGAACTGTGAAAAATCTAAGCTCTACGAATCCAAGCACAGAAATCACTGTTAAAAAACGCGACGAAAAACTCATCGATTTATTTGATAAAGATGTTATTAGACGACGAGTATACAGATTTTATAGAGAGGGCGAATTACCTACATTACATAAGATTAACGTGGCTTTAAGGGAGGAATGTGGAATCAACATATCCATATCAACTTTACGAAGAACACTCCATGACCTCGATTTTAAATACCAACATATGTCTACAACCGGAAAAGTTATTTTTGAGGACGCCAATATATCAGACAGGAGACTGTCCTATCTCCATGAAATATCCAGTTTACGAGAACAGGGGTATTTAATAGTGTATCAAGATGAGAACTGGGTGAATGTCAACCACACAACGTCCCACCACTGGACAGATATCCACCCGGGCACAAGTACCGCCAATCACCTGCCAAAATCAGACGCTGCTGATCGAGTTCCTAAACTCTGTTCGGTGACTGGGAAGGGAAAAAGACTTATTATTTGTCATGCTGGCTGTGATAAATATGGATTGATAGATGGATGTGAACTGATCTTTGAGGCTAAAAAAAAACAGAAGGAGACTATCATGGTGAGATGAATCATGAAAATTTCATCAAATGGTTTGAAGAACAACTTATGCCTTCTCTGCCAGAACTTTCTGTTATCGTCATGGATAACGCAAGCTACCACAACAAATTAACTGAGATTACACGATGTCCTGCACTAAACGCTAAAAAGGAAGAAATTCAGTCGTGGCTACGAAACAAAAATATACGTTTTGAGAGTAACATGACAAAGCCAGTTCTTTATGAACTTGTGAAAAGTAACAAATGTGCAAAACAATTTGTTACTGATGATATTGCTGAACGCCATGGGCATTTGTGTCTAAGACTGCCGCCAAGACATTCTGAACGCAATCCGATAGAACTGATCTGGAGTCAAGTCAAAGGGCACATAGCTCGTCATAATGATGGTAAAATGACCACGGTGCGGAGAGAACTTGCACATGCATTGAACTCTGTCACACCTACACACTTCTCTGACGCAGTTAAACATGTAATAAAGATCGAAGAAGATTTTAGAAAACAAAATAGTTTTATAAGAAATAAAATACCCCCTGTGATAGTCCCCCTTAACCGAAGATAGTGATGAAGAAATGAGTTCGTCGACTGATTAAGTTATTTCTCCATACCCATCAGGAGTATTACTTTAATGTATGCATGAACTCTTTAACACCAAAAACAATTTATTTCCATATCATTCACTATCAAACAACCTAACAACCTATAAACTAATCGACTAGAAATGCATATAGACTACACATACATACGAGAGAAATGTTTATTTAACGACACACTCAACGCATTTGATATACGTTTATGTGGCGTCAGACAAAACGGTTAAGGAGCATTATGACAGTGAGAAAGAAACTCGCTACCGCCACATGGGCCACTGTTTCCGATAAGCAATTTTTATAAGCAATAAGGGACGTTTTATATGCACCATCCCATAGACAGGATAGCACATACCACAGCCTTTATACATCGGTTGTGGTGCACAGGATGGAACTAGACACAACCCAATGGGTCCACCATGTGGGATCGATCAGTCGACCTACCATGAGCGAACGCTTTACCTCTGAGCTACGTCCCGCTCCATATACAAAAGAAGCCTTAAGTGGTGTTGGGGTTGTGCAGAGGGTCACACCTCCACCAATCGCACATTAATTTGAAACGCACTATAGAATGATGCTTTTGATATGCAAATGACCGTAGTCATTTATAGGAGAAATAACATGCATTCAAAAGACAGAGATTTTTAAAAAGTGAAATTAAGTCAACTTCGTGCATTTTATATGATGATTTATATATAAAACCTCTCGGAGTTTGGGTTTGTTTTCATGTAAATGCAAAGAAAACAAATATCGAATAGGAAATAAACGTAACATTTGCAAAAAACTTTGGGCCTAATAATTGAACAGGATAATAGTAGTATAGAATATAAAACTGACGAGTTGTTACTTAAAGGGACATTCCTGAGTTTGCTACAATTTGTAAGATGTTATCGACTAACAGAGACTTTTTGACGACTAATTACATATCAAATGTATTGCTGTATATTAAACGTGTTTCTGATCGTTCCAATATTTGTACTAGGTTAAATTTCATTTTATTTTCTAAAATATATTTTTTGAAGACAAAATCCAGTTTGAGCTTCTTACAAATATTAAGACGACCACAAACACATTGAATATAAATACACTGATATTCTAAACAAGAAAATATATTTAATATGAACGTTTAATCGTAGAAATATTTTATTAGTCGGAAACATCTTACAATGCAGCAAACTCGGGAATGTCTCTTTAATCTACACAGTGTATCAGTTGTATGATGTGGAATTTCAAATTTTAATGTTTGGTTTGTTCGTTTGTTGGGAGGGTTGTTGGTTTTGAGGTGCATTTGTATGTCTTGTTTTTGTTTGTTTGTTTGTTTGTTTGTTTGGTGGGTTTTATTTTTGGGTTGTTGGGTTTTGTTTTTATTTTTGTTTGTTTGGTGGTGGGGTTTTTTTTGTGGTTGTTTTTTTTTGTGGTGGGGGTTTGTTTTGTTTTTTGGGGGGTGGATATGTAGTGTGTACATAACATATAGAATATATGTGTGATTTCTTGGAAACTAAAAACGGAATAACGTAATGTACATCTTTGTATGCGTTTTTGTTTTGTTTTGTCTTTGTCTAGACGCCATATAAGATGATATAACCGTAAACAAAATGTGTTGAGTGCATCGTTAAATAAAACATTTCTTTGTCTTTGTCTTTGTTTTTGTTTGTTGTTTTGTGTTGTTGTGGTCGTCGTTGCTGTTGCTGCTGTAGGGTTGGTGGTTTTGGGGGGTGTTTTTTGTTTTGACATGTCTTGTTTTTTGTTTGTTTGTTTGTTTATTTGACGGTGTTGTTATTGTTGTTGTTGTTGTTGTCTTTGGGGTAGGGTTGTAGTTAGGTACATCTTTTTCTGAAAAGAAACCCGTGACTGCCACATATACTGCTCCTTCCGATTAGCAGCAAGAAGTCTTTTAGGTGTACTTCCCTATAGAACCGTTAAATCTTAGGCGAACACGCAAACACCGATTAGAACCATGTTAATAACTGCAAATACAACTCGTCGTTTGGCGACCTCTCTTCCCGCAGACATTAAAACTTTGTCGTGGCTTGCAATTGGTAATTTTGCATCTCAGTCATCAATAAAATGTCTCACTGTTTACCATGTCTTCGCCATTCCTGTTTTGTCATTATGTCTATAGTTTTTCTCCACTTTGGTGAAATATGTAATTCTCTCAAGTAAAAGTCACATTGCAAAATACAAGGTCAGTGTGTTTCTCTTCGATTTGTAGGAAATAGGTTAAGCATCAAAACAGACAATGAAAGAATCGTAATTATTTTTAATGGCGTAGCAAATACTTTTCGCCAAAACTGTATTCGAAGTTTTATTAACTTAGGGAATTACGTGTAAGATGTTTAGCGGTTCGCCGCTGACAGCTAAAACCATATAGACAGACAGGATAGCGATAGGATTATTGGTAACTAATGGTTGCGGTGTGTAGAGATAGAAGCCAGAAGGGCCAACAGACAGGCCATAATTGGTTAAGTAATCTTTAACTTCAATGCATGGATGCAATCGCATATTTTAACATTCGGCTGGATGGATTCATGGACAGACGTATGAATGGACTCGAAAATGTGCGGATGAATTAAAATACGGATGGACGATAAACCAATCAATAGTCTAAATTAAAAATTTTTATTGATAAATGTACTGATAAATGTATTTGAAATGGTATGCGAGTTATTTTCTCCTTTAAAAAATATGCATAACCCTCTCCTCTGTTCCTATCCCCTTTCTTTCTTTTTCTCTTTCTTTTTTTGTGTCTGTCCTTCTCTATATATTACTCCTCCTACCTACCTCCTCCTCTCCCCCTCTCTATCTTTCTCTCTCTCTCTCTCTCTCTCTCTCTCTCTCTCTCTCTCTCTCTCTCTCTCTCTCTCTCTCTCTCTCTCTCTCTCTCTCTCTCTCTCTCTCTCTCTCTCTCTCTCTCTCTCTCTCTCTCTCTCTCTCTCTCATTCCTCACCGCTGAAACAGGCACTCATTGTTAACGGGAGTATTCAAGTTTGTTTCTGTAATTCCAATCCGACATTACCCAGCAAGCGTTTTGTGACAGAGGCCTCGAACTGGGACATAGTAAAGTGACACAGGCGTTAATGTGGTGTGTAAATTACAAATCCGCCAAACATTGGCTTTTAATCCTGTTTTGCCAGAGGCCTCGTGTTGCCTCTACGTTCACCCACCGCTCTTATCCAATTTGGACCAACCACGCAAATACTAACACCTAATTCACCTGGGAATAGTTTTTTTGTTACCTAGACGAACATTGGTAGTGACAATCGGAAAAACAGATACTCGAAAAAACTAAAATTTCTCGTAAAGTAAGGCAATAATCTGATGTGTGTTGAAGGTAATTAATCCTCATTGCTCGATTCTTCGGCAGATGCGGTCGCAGTATTTATCTAAACAGTCGGGAGAATCGGTATCCACGATTATCTGGGCACATCCGCCATCGACCTAACCATCACCTCAAACAATATAGGTGCAAACGCCCAATGGGAGGTGTTAGAAGCTCTCAACAGCGACCACCTCCCCATTCTAACCAGCTATAAATGTAATACTACTTATACAGAAGAAGAAACATTTATACCTAAATTTAAATTTAGTAAAGCTAACTGGGCTGGCTTTACAAGTGACTGTAGCAAAATTAAGTTAGAAAATAGCCTAAACATTGACGACGCCACTAATAAACTAATAGCTGAAAAGAATATTCCTAAAACTAAACCCTTCAATAAAAATAGACCAGTTAACTGGTGGACGGACGAAATTAAATCTAAATGTGGCTTTAGGAACAGGATGCGTAAACTTTATAAAAAAAACAGGGAAACAAGACTACCACACTAAATATAAAATAGCCAAAAACGAAGTAGGTAAGCTTATCATCAATGCTAAACAAGCCAGCTGGCATAAATTTTGCGGTGAAATTAACAATAGAACATCTATTAGAAATTAAGGCTATTCAAGGACAACGCGCTAATTCCACAGTCCTTCAAAAACATAAAACAGCAACTACTAATAAACAAAAGGCCGACCTTCTCAGTAAAACTTTCAGTAAAAACAGTAGCAACGAAAATTTTCCTAAACAATTTTTTGAGAAACTTAAGAAAGATAACTCTCTACCAACTAATGATACTAAAACAGCAAATCAACCAACTACTGATAATTTAGAATTTAATAAACCGATAACAATGTTAGAATTAAAAACAGCTCTTAAAGCTAAAAAAAAGTACTGCCACCGGGCCCGAACAAATAAGTTACACATTACTCCAGCATATGCCGGATGTAGCCCTAAAGGTAGTGTTATCGCTCTTTAACCGAATCTGGAGGGAGGGTCAAATGCCCACTGCGTGGAAACATGCAGAATGCTTTAGTCTCCCTAAAGCGGGAAAAGACCATTCCCTCCCAGGGAGTTATAGACCGATAACACTCACGTCCCACATGTGCAAAACCTTAGAAACTATTATCAATAAACGACTCAACAATTACCTACTCGAAAATAACCTAATAACTAATGTACAGAGCGGATTTAGAACTAAACATTCAACAATAGATCAAATAGTTAGATTACAAAATAGTATTAATGATGCATTTCGAAAATCTCATAAGGTCTTAACAATATTCATAGATATTTAAAAAGCTTTTTGATATGGAATGGTGTCAAGGTCTACTAAATAAACTACGGAGTAACGGTATTATAGGTAATATGTTTAATTTTATCAACAATTTCATCCATAATAGATCAATCTCAGTTAGAGTGAACGGTCACTATTCAGATAGAACCGAAATAATTAATGGCATACCACAAGGTTCGGTCCTTTCACCAACCTTATTCACCATTTTTATTAATGACATAACTAAAGCACTTAATGCTAAAGGAAAAACAAAAACGACCACGCCATTAAACACAGCACTATTTGCCGATGATTGCGCCATCTGGCGCACAGGCAACACAACCACTAATTTATTTCACCTAATGCAAGCTGATATGAATAGACTTAACAAATGGGCCCTGGACTGGGGCATTAAACTATCAGAAACTAAAACTGTCTATATGCTTTTTAATAAAGTCAATAAATCAGATAATCACCAACTTAAATCAGGTGATAAAATAATTCCTAGAGTCAATTTTTTTTAATTTCTAGGTGTAACTTTTGACTCAAAACTAACCTTTAGTGACCATATCAATGACATAGTGAGGAACTCAAAAAATACTCTAAACTTGTTAACAGCCATCTCAGGTACCAGTTGGGGAGCGCAAACAGAGGCAATGCTTATGGTTTACAAAGCATGCATACTCTCCAGAATAGATTATGGAGCCCAAGCCTACAGCTGTGCCGCCCCCAAACTGTTACATAAATTAGATGTTATTCAAAACCAAGCTCTTAGAATCATAGCTAAAGTTCCATCAAATACCAGCGGACAGAGCTTAGAAGTTGAGTTTAACATTATGCCACTGAAATATCGTCGCAATCTTCAACATCTTAATTAACATCTAAAAATCCACTCTCTTAAACTAGATCATCCAGTTCAGGAACTCACTCCTATCATAGCTAAACCAGGACTAGTATTCAAAACCAATAAAAATCTTAACGAGTAAAATAGAAATAGAAGTAGGTGTAGATAACACGCCAGTGGCACTATACCATATCAATCAGCCAGTCGAGTGCCACACACCATATCTAATTAAACAAGCTACGGATTCAACTCCATTTCCACCATTTAAGAAATTCCTGTTCGAAGCCGCAGCCAACGAAAATTACCCTGAGCATATCCATATCTACACGGATGGCTAAAAAAATCCAGATAACGGTAGGGTTGGCTTCGCAATAGTTGAAGAAAAAATATCTAAACAATCTAAATTAGTTAAACACTCCAGGCTGTCAGATAATCTATCAGTCTATACAGCAGAACTGACAACCATCCATGAAGCTCTAATCTGGATCAAAACCCAAAAATACTCAAAAAGCGTTATTTTCTCAGACAGTCTTAGCTCTATCCAATCACTTCAAACTAATAAATCTACCAGACCAGACATTCTCGCAGCTATCCACAATAAACTTCATGAACTAAACCATCTCAATTTAACAGTAGTATTCGAATGGGTCCCAGCTCACGTAAGGATAATTGGCAATGAAATAGCTGACTGTGGAGCCAAAACTGCACTTTCAATCACTAGTAAAATTACAACACTACCTTTAGGAATTTCAGAACTCATGTCAAAAGCAAGACAAAATTACATTAATCAATGGCAGGCCAACTGGGACCTAACAACCAATACATGGCACTATAACATCAAACCACTAGTCAACTCTATCCGACCTAAACACCTAAACACTTATGTGGATAAAATAATTACTAAATTGCGCATAGGTAAATCATCGCAGCTCAACAGCTGCTCTTTCACCAATAAAAACCCTGACTGTGAGTGTGGCACCCGGGAAGACATGAAACATTATCTCCTGGATTGCACGTTACACGACAGTCAGAGAAAACTAATGATAGAATCAATAACCGAAGCCAACCATAACAAACCAATTACTCCTAATTTTTTACTTAACCCTGATAAATTCCTCAAACTCAAAACCTTCAAAGCAGTATACCAATTCGTCCAGTCCACCAAACCAAAATTATAAAAGCCACGTGCCACCCGCCGTGCCAGCGTTCGATCGGCGCGAACCACCAACTCGACCGATCGCAGGCAGGATGGGAAGCCGTAGCGTACCCACTGGGCTCCTGGCAAGTCATTTAGTCAAAAGCTAAAAAATTTGAAAAAGATCGCAACCGCCCGCCTGTACGTCTCCTGGAGGGAAGAGCGACCTTCTGCACTCGACCGACACGCACTCCAATCTGGGAGACCAACGGAGGGAAGGTGGCGAACTATAACTAAGATAAATAATTAGTATACTACTTAACTCGTGACACCTGTGACTCCCTGGAAGGAACATCCACCCTACGCACTCGAACAGACTAGGTATTCCAACCCGGGGAGAGAACGGTGAAACGACAAAAGTACAACCATATGCCTAAACAAGTTAGCTGATATAAATGCAGCTATAAATTAACAATTGCTCAAAACCTCCCGCCTGTACATCTTTTGGATGGAAGAGCGACCTTAAGCACTCGACCAACAAGCACTCCACCAGAGAGATCAACGGCGGGACGGTAGCGAGTGATTAATAACTACTAGATATGACAATACTTAAATCGTGACACCTGTGACCCCTTGGCGGAACATCCACCCTTCGCACTCGACCAGACTATGTATTCCAATCCGAGGGGAGAACGGTGAAACGACACAAGTAAAAGCATATACTTAAACTAGATAGCTGGCATAAAAGAAAAATATTGATCAACAATTATTCAAAACCACCCGCCTGTACAACTCCGGGAGGGAAGAGCGACCTTAAGCACACGACCGACAAGCACTCCAACCCCGGGGTTCAACGGCGGGACGATAGCGAATAATTAATAACCATTGTTAACCTTACTGTAAATATTTATCCAGGTTCTGAAACTCGTGTGTTGCAATTGGTGTATACCACTCCCAAATGTTTTGGTGGCCCTTAAAACAAACAAGATAGGATACCACTAATTACCACTAATTTTTCTTGCAGCATTCTCATTGGTCCAATCCAGCCAATCACGAACAAGGAACCTCACATGTAAATAAACTGCACAATTGTGTCTTTTGCACTCGCACCATGTTCTTTATTACTGATGCATGAAATCCTGGCTGACTAAGGTAAGTCAACTAGGGCAACAGAGGAAATAGCAAGCAGGAAAACAAGATAGACCTAAAGACAAACCAAGTAAGCCTAGTAAATTATTCTATACTACAAACGATTACCAACATATAGATATTGTTCATTTCGCCTCAGTTATTTCATTTATTCATAAAATAATCTATTCAGGGGGTGGGAATCAAAAATCTTAAACTATACTTAGCTGTCAACTATACTCCTGTACAATTGCTACTAGATACTATTAAGCTCATTTTTATTCATTGGTAATAAAGTTAAGTATGTCAAGCATTAGGCTTTTTAAACCAATACCTACACTATAAGGGTTTCACCCTTCAAATTAGATAGCTAGATTAGTCTAACTCCCCCTCCGTCATTGTATTCAATGCTATACAAAAACGGAGGGGGATGGGACTTAAGACAATAAGTACAACCTTAACACAAAATTAGAAACCACACACAGACTACACGCTCACCGCATCAGTACTCAGGGTGTATTGACTAATGATAACAATCCACCCGCACCCATTTAATGGCCCAGCACGTGCTCTAATAAGGAACCGGACAAAAGAATACTGGTTCCGAGTACACAATTGCAAATGCACCCGGGGGAAGCTGAACAAAAGAATATCGGCCTCCCCTACCCAAACCCCAAATACTTGCTGCTGGTGTAACTTGTACTTGGTGACACTAAAAGGAGGACACGAAGGACCCCGTCAACAAACATCAAGCCGACCAACCCGGAACAGCTGCTTTGCCTACCAGTGCCAAATACACAATTGCACGAGTCTCCCCTGGGTTGTCATGCCACGACCAGAAGCGGTCAGGTCCTTATAAGGGCCCTATGGGCAACCTAGGGAGACAACCGGCGACATAAAGGTCTATAATTAACGAGCTACTCTCGATTCACTAATATCAAAACCTATGCTAGCTCAGCCATTTACCTTTCGACTGACCGTTCAAAATTGCGCCAAACTTCCTCAATCAAAATTGCGCACCACTTTCTCTTTGGCATTAACGGCTCCATTCAAAATCCCATAGCACCACCACCACCCCCACCCGCCTGCTACCGATTCGGTCGGGCTGCTGGTGCTCCCTTGCACCTGCCTGTGCAGGCGGTCCCTCCTCTCCCCTCCCCCAACCTTTCCTGTCATGGACGGAGGAGCCGGCCAAGGCCGGCTCTTGTGCCCACGACAGGCGTGCGCTACAACAGCTTGTTCTGAATGTGCACGTAAAACCCTATGACATGACATGACATGAACCGGTAAGTTCATGAGTTGGACAAACAGTCATTAGAATCTATAGTCAGTGACTGGCTTAAGACGAGACAAAAATGCCCGGTCATAATAATGGATAGCCATGCGGCTAGTCTTTCTCAACCTTCATCACATCACCAGCTCAACTCACTGATATAAGTTGCGAATTGATTTATATAGATTGATTGATTGATTTCAACTTATTTTCGTGTTTATACCGAATTAAGGTTCAAACACGCTGTCCTGGGCACACACTTCAGCTGTCTGGGCTGGGTTAGTTGTTTAGTGGTTAGTGAGAAAAAAGAGGGTGTAGTGGTCCATTGAGCCCTTAGGAATTCGCTCTGGGTTGGAGCCGGTACCGGGCTGCGAACCCTGTATCTACCAATCTGTAGTCCGATGGGTTAACCACTACGCCACCGAGGCCGGTTTTATGTAGATAAATGCGCACGAGTTCATTATAATACTTGCTAGCCGATATTCTCAGCACTGCTTATAGACAAAGAAAGAAATGCTTTATTTACCGACGCACTCAACACATTTTATTTACGGTTATATGGCGTCAGACATATGGTTAAAGGAATGCTAAAGCAAGGCTTTTGGACTGGTGTGCATATTCAACGATACATAATGCACATTATTGCTTAATATCAACAAGTATAATCGTATAGTTAATTAATAAAACGGTTAAATGTGACGGCTATTATATATAACGGGCGCGGCCATTTTGTACCATCCCAGTGAATACGCCCTCTGGCGAGCTGGTGGTTACGTAATACCTAACGTGTCACGTCAGGAATTAGTCTTCGAACTGAAGAAACAAAACATACCTGATTTTTGCGGATGCATCGCAATGTTCTGTAATAATATTCATCCCAGTAACACAGCAACGTGTATATGTGGTTTATTTTTCAATACAAAATAAACCACCATTGTCAAAGTGTTGAAATAACTATATTACGTACTGAAATAATAGTCCGAGTGTTTTCTTGCTTAATTGGTCTTTTCTTTCCGTGGCCTGTACCTTTGATTCTTGATTGGCAGGTGTATATTTAGACGGTCTCTAGACACTGTGTCGAGACACACAAAAAAGACGTGCCTCTTTTATGAAGATCACAGGGTATTGTGTCATAACCTCAAATCGTAATGGACTTTACCAGCTTTATTATTGTAAGTAATTCTGTAAAACCCTTGATTACGTAGACTTTCCCATCTAAAATCACAAAACTTACCAATTACGTAGTCCCCAAAAAAAGAAAATTATCACTTGGGTATCGTGAGTGGTCGTTTTTGCTCGAACGTATCCTACCAATAATCCTAATAATATGCATTTTTTCTTTGGATTTTTTTTTTTACTATAACTCCATTTCGTTACATTGATGCCATTTCGTTATATTGATGCAAATTTATGAAATATATTTAATTAGTTAACTGTGGGCCCCCAGACCACCCCTCCCCCCCCCCCCCCACCACCACCCCGCCAATTCGCGCCTGCGGCGCTCGCGGTGTATACTATCATATGTATCAGTCATTTTAAAACCGGATCGACGCCTATTGTTTTACAACGTCAGCTATACTAGTACAGTTGATGAAAGCGAAGCGCCTTGTTGTAAATTAGAGCATTTGTTTATACGGTCATCGAATCACGGCAGCCATCTTGAAATTCAAAATGGCGACTATTTGTCCAAAAATCGATAACTTATAGGTAATTGGTTATAACATGGTCAATTTTCATGCTAGAATGATTATTTACCACTCAAATTAAAGCATTTGAAGTCTTCTACATGATCAAATATGAAGTATTTACAAAATCTGAATATACGACCTACCAGGGGGTTCAAATGTTTCAATGGTCCCTTTTCCCCAAAAATAAGGCCTTGTTTCAAAATAACCCCTGTATCACATTAATTTTTTCATTTGTGGCCTGTTTTAAGCATTGGTTACTTTGGAGACATAGACAGGTAGTTTTTGAGAAATTTTGAGTATGATAGATTAATTAGGGAGTTAGTACTGGGGGTACCAATATGTACCCCCTTTTTGTCACACTGCGAAATCAGTCCTTTTTTAACAACACATCTGTCACTAAGAATAAAACCCTTTAAAATGCTCAATATTTGAACTTGATAAATTACCCACCCAAAGTGAAGGAATGTACCTTCTATACAAAATATTAAAAAGGGGGTGGGTGGGGGTAGGGGTGGGGCTATCATGACCTTTCACACTCCCAATTCCATAAGCAATAGAACATCATTGGGTCATTTTGAGGAATCAAACTTTTTAACTTAATTTAGATACTAGTATGCTGATTCCAAATATATCAGTTTCCAATGTCAATTTTGAATTTTAGACCTTCTAAAATACAAAACAAAATGGCGGCCAAAACATAGTTATGTAAATTGTTCTTGGTGTTTGCATATCTGTTTTACACAAGTTTGTGAAATTAGGAATGAAGAACAACCTAAATCAAATATATCCATTGGTAACATTTCTTCTACATCCATCTTGAAATTCAAACACTTATTTAGACATCCGTCTTGAAATTCAAAATGGCTGCTATTTTTTTATCAATTTGTCATATATCTTTGCTTCTAGAAAACATAAAAACAAACGTTTAGTCTCTACAAGTACCTTTTTGATGTCAAGAAATTCAAATAGTGTATAATTAATGACTTTGCTACGTTAGATTTTGAGCTATTTGTGAAATAAAGGCACATACCTGTACAAATTGGTGTGACTTTTCATTAATGTTGAACTGTTCATAACATTAGGAACGTTTTTGTGTGTGAATAAACGAACAAAAACACATGTGTTTCAATTGTACATTAGGCATCAACTTCATCAGTAACAGTATGTGTATTACAACAGTCCTCGTCAGCTTCACACTTACACAACTCTGTGCATTCAAGATTGTGTCCCTTACAGGTACATCTACCGGCACATTTGCTCACACCACAGTTGCATCGAAATAGTTCTATTACAGCTTCTGGTGCAGCCTGAATCGCTGACAGTACAGGCACAAATACACCACCCTCCTTGGTCCAGCCTAGTTTGCATGGATCTGGAATTTCAGGGTTTAGAACCAAGTCTTGAGCCGAGATATTTGCTTGAAGATGTGCCCTCCGCGTATGCTGTTTCCATGCACCAGATGTAGGTGGTAGATTTTTCACACCTTGGCTAGGGGACAGCCTTTTGAATTTTTTCCATCTTAAAGTAGATGCATCAGTTGCCGAAATGTCTTTCGAGCTGAGTAACATACAGTAAAACTCTTTACACTTTTTAATGACCTCTCTGGATGGTTCATTACCAATTCCAAGCTGGCTAAGAGCATCAATAATAGGAGGTGGAGCTTTCATAAAAAAAATTTCAATCCTCGCTTTTTCCCCACACCACTGATTTGTCCTGTAGTGTCACTTCCAGTTACTGCATGGAACCCTGGTAAGGCTGAGGCTCTTTCAGGACCTAACTCATCATGAATTGGTTGCAATTTCACCTGCTTGTGATTTATACCTGTGCCTGTAATAATTTGTGTATTGGGTCCGAGCATGTCCAACCTTCTCAATATAAGTACCCAACAATCAGTGTCTTTGGTGTAGAAATCAACCTCATTGTCAGGTATCTCATTGACAACTTCAAGTGCATGGGGAATCATGAGCGTGTCTGCTTCTTCTTGTGTACTAACACCAGTGATGGGATGGTAATATGGTACATTTGTTAGAACATCTTTCCTTGTGACTGTGACCACTGGCTTCTTACACAAGAGAATGAGTTTATCTGCAAGATATATTGTCAAACGATCCTTTGTGGTTTTGCTAGCCAAGAATCTTTTGATGTCATTAATTGGAGTGGTGTCATCAATATACAAGTCATCCCCACGACCAAGTTGACTGGAATATCTTATGTCATCTTTGATTGGTACTGATCTATAGTAGTTATCAAATATCAAATATTTTCTGCGTCTATTGTGAGTGATATGTCATGTTCACGTTCTCTTGTGTGTGCTATGTCATAATCATGGTATGTCGTATGTGTGTTCTGTCATGTTCTTCTTCAGGTTCTGTTGTATGTACTATGTCACGTTCAGGTTCTGTTGTGTGTACTATGTCACGTTCGGGTTCTGTTGTGTGTGCCACGTCATGTTCAGGTTTTGTTGTGAGTTCTCTATTATGTTCAGGTTCTGTTGTGAGTGCTGTGTCATGTTCAGGTTCTGTCGCAAGTGACTGGATAAAGGCCGTGGTATGTGTTGTTCTGTCTGTGGGGAAGTGCATATAAAAGATACCTTGCTGCATTAGGAAAACTAGCGGGTTTCCTCTGATGACTATGAGTCATAATTACCAAATGTTAGACATCCAATAGCCGATGATTAATTAATCAGTGTGCTCTAGTGGTGTTGTTAAACAAAACAAACAAATAAACTGTCGCAAGTGCTATGTCACGTTCATTTTCTATGGTGATTATTTTCTCATGTTTTTTGCTATGTTATGTTCAGATCTTGTTGTGCATGCTATGTTGTGCTAATGTTTTGGTGTGTGTGTGTGTGCGTGCGTGTGTGTGTGTGTGTGTGTGTGTGTGTGTGTGTGTGTGTGTGTGTGTGTGTGTGTGTGTGTGTGTGTTGTGTCATGTTCACGTTCAACAATACGTTGCTTAGCTTAGCTTAGTAACTGGTTTAACGTGCCCATAGTCCATATACCACTAGGGTTTCAATCACGACTATCCAGAGTCCGGCCTCCGATAGGATCGAGTGTCTGACTCAGGACAGGGATAATCTGTTGCAAATATTTGTTAACTGTAAAGTTAATCAAAGTACATCGTTTATGTTGAACCCACATTCACTTTATTCGCCTTTTAACCTTACATCTGATTACACTGTCTTTTGTTACTGGATCTGTCCTGGATAACTTATAATGGCGTTTGTATGTGCAATATTGTTAATCCATAATGCCTACATTAGAGCAATCCTGTAGATCTTCAAAGGCAGCTGAAAGGCGGAACTTGATCACCGTAACATATAATTAAATACACGTACATCCAAAATCAGTGTGATTATGCTTGCACTTTGGTCGTATATGCCACATACAATATTATTATGAATTAAAATTGTATCTAAAAAAAAATTGTAATATATAAAATATCATTAATCAGGTATTAAAAAAATGTATTGGTTCATAAGTAATAGTTTAAAATTTAGAGGAGGAAAGACATCAATAATGCAATACTAGTATTTGAATTCTGTGACCTGAAAAATATATATCTAGAAAAACAATTTCTTTTTATGATAACCTGGAGCTGAGATATAAGACAATTATATTTAAAATTGCCGCCATTTTGAATTTCAAGATGGTTGCCAAACCATCAATAATGCAGTACATTTATTACAGTTATCTAATCTCAAAAATGTAAAATCCAAAACAAATAAAATGTTTACACTGTACATACAGGTGATGGTCAGGAGCTGACGTCACTTCGCCCCAAGCTATCCCACCGGACGTCACAAAAACGAAACAAAATGGCTGCCCCCAGTTAGCAGGAATAATCACGTTTTTTTATTAATTCTAAAATTACGCGTTTTTCATTTGTTAAAGTGTCAGTATGTCTTGGTGGTCCGGCTATGCATCTTTCCAACACATAAGGCTCTTGTTCGAGTTTATTCTGTTAAGGACCACACAGATTTTGAGAGGAAACCCGCTGTCGCCACTTCATGGGCTACTCTTTCCGATTAGCAGCAAGGGATATTTTATTTGCGCTTCCCACAGACAGGATAGCACAAACCATGGCCTTTGTTGAACCAGTTATGGATCACTGGTCGGTGCAAGTGGTTTACACCTACCCATTGAGCCTTGCGGAGCACTCACTCAGGGTTTGGAGTCGGTATCTGGATTAAAAATCCCATGCCTCGACTGGGATCCCCGATGGCCTGACCACAACGCCACCGAGGCCGGTTTGCTTATACACAACCATGCAACTAATAAAATAAGATTTGATTGAAACATATTTTAGTGCATATAGTGTGTGTGTGTGTGTGTGTGTGTGTGTGTGTGTGTGTGTGTGTGTGTGTGTGTGTGTGTGTGTGTGTGTGTGTGTGTGTGTGTGTGTGTCGCAGGATCGAACCGCCTTGGTGGACCCATTCAACTGATTGGGTTTGTCTCGTTCCAACCACTGCACCACAAGTGGTCAAAGGTATGTGCTTTCCTGTGTGTGGGAAAGTACATATAAAAGATCCCTTGCTGCGTTAGGGAAAATGTAGCGGGTTTCTTCTGATGACTACGAGTCAGAATTACCAATTTTTTTACATCCATTAGCCGATGATTAATTAATCAAGGTGCTGTAGTAATGTCATTAAAACAAACTTCTTCAAACACTCTCACTCTCACTCTCACTCTCTCTTTCTCTCTCTCTCTCACACACACACACACGCCCAAGATACCTAGCTTACGAGGCTCTCTAGAATCTAGATTAGCTTGTAAGTACGCCTAACAGCGATGTTTATTGTACATATATATTATACATGCATACAGTCGACAAAGATATAACAGTTATTGCAATAGCTAGTTTACCACAATGCTATATCTGTATTGATTCTTTGTGTCAGGGATAATTAAAACGTAGAAGTGTGCCTTAAACATTCTGTTCGCTGTCTTGGAGATCATTATTTATTATCCGTAATAATCACGAAGTACTCGGTGACTTTACAGGTTTGAAAGTTTATGTTCTACAGGAGAGAGGAAACTATTTTTGTTGGGGGTTTATTGTTGTTCTTATTAGGTACGTATGCGTCTCCTCCCCCCCCCCCCCACCTGTGTGTGTATCTGTGTATGCGTATTTGTGTTTGTGTGCGTGCGTGCGTGTGTATATGCGTGCACATACATGTATGTGTTGTTTGGGAGTTTTCCTGGATTTTTTCGGGGGGTTGGGGGGTCTAGTTGTTTCTTTAACGTTATGTATGTATGTATGTATCTAATATACATGTGTGTGTGTGTGTGTGTGTGTGTGTGTGTGTGTGTGTGTGTGTGTGTGTATATATATATATATATATATATATATATATATATATATATATATATATATACGCCGTGTTGATAGCCAACCCACATTAACATAGGTTATATACACTTCATAGCCACTTCTTTGTTATGTAACAAATATGGCAACCTACATTACGGTTGAATATATGGAAATCGTCTTTGTACGCAATATTTAGCATTATGTGCGTACGGTAGTCGACTGGGAAAAAAAGATCGTTACAAAATGCGGTATCGGGTAAGTACAAAGAAAGCTGTCTGCAGTACAACTCAAAAAAGGAGAAGCGGTCAGAACGATTGGAAACTATTAAAACGGCCTTGCGTAATTATATTATAGAATCTTTTTGTAGCATCTGTGTTAGGGGCAGGCATTAGCAGCCTCCTAGATTGTGTGCCCGTAAGAACATCCCTGAAACTTTATTGATTATGATTTAGCCAATTTTAATACCTGCTTATTCTTTATAAGGTCACTGTTTTGTAGGTCTCTTGAGTTGACTTTACTTACAGGTTCGCTGGCTCTATTCTAACATTGTGTATGTTTTACTCGAGAGCCATCAATAAACTCCGAAAACACCGGTGCCGCCCCTCTCGTCCTCCGAGTCTGACACTGTGATGGAGGAGGGTTATGTAGGCATTGTTATAATTAGATTCCCTTTGAAGCAGCTGACCCAGAGCCCAGTTACCTTTGGTGCGATACACGCTCAGTCATTGATTTTCACCAGTTCTAGGCTCAAATAGGTTTTTCTTTTTGTTGTCATCATGTGTGTTGGGTTATAATTGTGTTTGTATTAATGTTTGTGAATGTGATTATGATGTGTATGTGTGCGTGTGCGATTGTGTATGTGTGTGTATTGTGTGTGTGTGTGTGTGTGTGTGTATTGTGTATGTGTGTGTGTGTGTGTGTGTGTATTGTGTGTGTATGTGTATGATTGTTATTGTGTGTATGGTTGTGTATGTGTGTCATTGTGTATGTTTAAGTGAGTGTAATTGTGATTGTATTGAAGGTTTTTTATTTTGTTTGGGTTTTGTGTGTGTGTGTGTGTGTGTGTGTGTGTGTGTGTGTGTGATTGTGTATTTATTTATGTGATTGTGTATCTGATTGTGTGTATGAATGTGTGATTGTATTTTTGATTGCGTGAATGTGTGTTATTGTGTATGTGATTGTGTAAATGTATGTGTATATATATTATAATTTCTGATAAATATTTTGTACATACATACATACATACAGTCAGACAGACATACAGCCAGTCAGACAGACAGTCAGGTAGTTAATACATGAGATACAGATATGCCCGTCCAGCCAATTAAATGCCCAGCCGCTGGTTTTAAAGGTCTTTACATGCTATGTTTTCCTATCGGTTGAAAGAGTGCATACAAAAGTCCATATATTGCTGTTGATGGGTATAGTAGCTTACGCGGCCGTAATGTGGGGTTTCTTTTCTCTTTCTGGTCTGTCACAATTATAACAACCGTAGTTTACAGTCTGTTCCCTTTTTCTGTCAGCGTTGACAGATTTATATTTTTGTTTCGCCGTATCGGTCTTACCTTTCTAACGCTAATAATGTCTGCCTTTTACCTTTAAAGGGACATTCCTGAGTTTGCTGCAAGTTTTAAGATGTTATCGACTAACAGAGACGTTTTAACGATTGTAATTACATATCCAATATATTTTCCTGCATAAAATATTAGTGGCTGTATATTAAACGTGTTTCTGATCGTTCTAATATTTGTACTAGGTTAAATTGCATTTTATTTCCTAAATTATGTTTTTTCGTACGTACGAAATTATTTGGAGACAAAATACAGTTTCGACTACTTACAAATATTAAGACGACCAGAAAGACAATGAATACACAGACACTGTTATTCTAAACAAGAAAATATATTCAATATGTAAGTTTAATCGTAGAAATAGTTTATTAGTCGGAAACATCTTACAATGCAGCAAACTCAGGAAATGTCCCTTTAATTTAACACATCACACCACACAGAGAGAGACTTTGGCGTAGACCAGGCGCGGCGTACGTCAGCTAGGTGAAATTTAACAGCAAATGAAAATTTCATGGGTGTACGAGCTCCTATGTTTGTAGGGGATTCTGATTTTTTGTTCGAATTAAATGAAAATGCCCAAATCTGGTTAACAGCATTTATTTATATTAGCATTACCGCCAAACAGCTATACAGGGTTGCATACGAATCACTACGCATTTTTACATGGATTACAACTAATATTGTGGTTAAATTGATGAAAAAAATACATGATGAAAACGTTTCAGGCTAGCTCACTGTTCCCGAATATCTCAATTGTTTTTTCTCCAGCTGTTGCCCCCTTCCTCCCCACCTCCGCCCCCTGTCTCGTACCCTTATGTGAATTTTAATGTGGGATCTCCTTGTTTTTTTAATTCTATTTTGTTTCTGCATCCTAGCCCTTTTGTGGTCTTGCCACTTAAAACCACCCAATGTATGTAAAAGGTATTTCAAGTGCTGTGATGTAAAACTGAATTCGCATTTGTTCACGCACCACTTTCTGCATACGTCATGTTAGAAATATTGCACCGAGTGCTCTATATCGAATATTGTTGAGTGTTTATTCAATATATATATATATATATATATATATATATATATATATATATATATCAACAACAGAAATGACTTAATACTTTAGACCTTTGAACAATATTGTGTTTCTGGGAAGGTGCCGAAAAACATTAAATAGTGTATGTTGGCATTGTAAAAATATTATTTTTACTATATTCACCCCAGATAAAATACTATGTATGCAGGCTACTCTTTTCACTTACACTTAATATTAATTTTTAAAAAAAACCCCACACAAATAGATCAAACAAAACCAAAACAAAACTACATTAAAATAATTAAGGTTGGACCTTTTTTTAGGAAGTGTCGTGTTCCCGGAACACTCTATTTTTGTATGCCTTAACTATATGTGATAAAAATGTCTGACCACAATGGTTTTCTCAGTTGTTGGCGCGGTTTCCCTTCAATTCCAGGTATGAATCCATTTGATAGTGGCATGACGTAGCCTAGTGGTAACGCGCTCGCTTGATGCGCGGTCGGTTTGGGATCGATCCCCGTTGGTGGGCCCATTGGGCTATTTCTCGTTCCAGCCAGTGCACCACGAATGGCATATCAAAGGCCGTGGTATGTGCTACCCTATCTGTGGGATGGTGCCTATAAAAGATACCTTGTTGCTAATCGGAAAGAGTAGCCCATTGCGTGGCGGCAGCGGGTTTCCTCTCTCATTATCTGAGTGGTCTGACGCCATATAACCTTAATTAAAAGGTGATGAGTGCGTCGTTAAAATAAAGCATTCCATTTGATAATATTTATTTATTATTTCAACTTATTTTCGTTCTTATATAAATCTGTCGCGTCGCACGCGTGCAGTTAGGATGCGGCAATGGAAATCAATGATTTCTAAAATAATCGCTCGTATCGCTCGCGTCGCTCGCTTAACCGGACGCGAGCGATGCGAGCGATTATTTTAGAAATCATTGGTTTTAATTGCCGCATCCTAACCGCACGCGTCCGTCCCGACAGATAAATATGTCGCGTCATACGCGTCCGGTTAGGATACTGCAATTGAAATCAATGATTTGTAAAATAATCGTTCGCATCGCTCGCGTCCTGTTAGGATACAGAGAGCGATGTGAGTGATTATTTTAGAAATCATTGGTTTCAATTGCCGCATCTT
This sequence comes from Gigantopelta aegis, assembly GCF_016097555.1. Lineage (NCBI taxonomy): Eukaryota > Metazoa > Mollusca > Gastropoda > Neomphalida > Peltospiridae > Gigantopelta > Gigantopelta aegis. The sequence goes on from NC_054702.1 coordinate 62,243,850, forward strand.
AACCGCATGCGTACAGAGCGACAGATAAATAACCGGACGCGAGCGATCCGAACGATTATTTTACAAATCTTTGATTTTAATTGCTGTATCCTAACCGGAAGCGTGCGACGCGAAATATTTATCGAGCTGGAACGAGAAATAGCCCAATGGGTCCACCGACGGGGATCGATCCCAAACCGACCGCGCATTAAGCGAGTCCTTTACCACTGGGCTACGTCCCCGCCTGTATATATATATATGGAATTAGTACGTAATTTCCTTCTTTACAAAAGCTGTATTTCCCGACATCAGTTTATTATGGCGACAGCATCCGGAATATCTATTTGATTTATGTTTTCAGTGTCCACATAACCAACGTGTTTATGCTCGTCCTAATGTCTCTAATAGCTCAAAATGGATTTTTATCTCTCAATAATGTCGTACTTCTAAAACAAAAACAATGTTATGAGGTAATAAGTCAGTTTGAGCTGTTACATAAAAGCAGCAGAACAGGCCACGCCCCCTATCCCCACCCTACCCTCCACCCCCACTAAATCAGTTTAATTTTCTCAGAAAGTTGAAAATGCTATATTTGAACATATATCAGTGTTTCTGCCAGAGAAGAAATGTTTGGGTATTGCGCAATGGAAGTGAATGCAACCACATTCAACAGGGGGTATGGGCAGCTTCCCCCAGAAAAAAAATGGGTTAAGTTTAGGATTAAGGTTAAGAAAAGCATACAGTAATGATAAGAATAATTAATTTTGTCAAAAGGTTAATTTTAAAAAATAAAATCTGCCAAATATTTGGTTATGGCGTTATTCCTGTTTTACCCTCTGGCAGCAACCCTATACATGTATATATGTATTTAGATATGGGGAACGTATGTATAGGTGTGTGCGTACGAGTGGGCGTTTTGTTAATTTTTCTGATTTCCGCATGATAAACGTTAAACGCGCAGACCCTAGTTTCAGTCCGTGGCAGTTGGACACTAAGATTAATTAATCTACAAACTCGTGGGGTCATATTTGGCTGCCCTGTGACCATTTATCGGGGACCAATGTTTGAGAGTGGATTTCAAGTCTTTGAGGCCTTTAGTAAAAAACCAAATAGACCGCATGTACCTCGCGAAAGTTTCAGCTAACTCCATTAGAGGGCCAACTCAATTATGACCGCCGGCGGCCATACTGGAAATCGAAAATCGATATCTATTAATATAGAACTTACAAATACGAAATTTGAGATAATCATTTTTATCTTCAAGGCAGCTTGACATTGAAATCCAATGGCCGTTGTTCACCACACTGATAATTTAAAAACGCCAATTTTATAGATCAGTGAATTTTTCGGAAGTGTTTATAGCTATCCAAATCATGTTTTTACAATACACAAGGTTGCCGACAAATGTGTTATGGGCTTGCATGGTTTTAATAGAGACAGGAAGTAATGATCTAGGAGAGCTCAAGCTTCTGTAATTGTTTCGTAGTACATGTCTCATATATAGCCCGTGTTCCATGACCAGAAATACGACAGGTACTGTCAGATCCAATCAAGCTGTGATGACTGACAGCTGAGGTCATTATTTTGTTACAAAGTGACCTCCATATGTTTGGACCTTTCCTCTAGATATAGAGCACACAGCGCAGTGATAATGATGTATCTACCTCAGCCTGACGACACGATGACGTGATGGGACGTCCTCTACTGTCCATTGTCCAGGGCAAGTTTGATGAGTGGTGCCTTCAACGGCTGCTGAATTCTCAGTTTGTTATTAAACACACATACACTAGTTTTGAACGCCTTGGCCAAGATACATTTTATCATCGTATTAATTAAAACACAACTTGACTGAATGCTTATAGTAACTCAGGTCTATCCGGTCAGGGTAAGAGGTCTACATTTGACAAGTGCAGTGTGACTATATAGAAGTTCGAGCTATCATGCCCTACTTTGGATCATCACTTTCTATCTCCACTAAATTAATGAATGCCCTTAAAACACATTTGTGTATGGTGACACCAAGAGCTCAAATCTTCCAGAAACCCTGGCTAAAATATGATATCAAGTAGAAGAACAACGGGACAATGAATCTCCCATCAGATAGCGACTCTCTCGGATAACACTGCCAGTTACCTCATCTTCTTTCAGCTCTGCTATTTCATTGTCACACAACCGTTTCTTGTTGATGTGCACTGGAACTTGGTTATTAGAAAATGATATGCCACTAGCAACATTTGCCCAGTACTATCAAAAACTCAAACTGTTTAACATTCAGTACATACATTTTGACAGCACATCATCAGACTCTGATGTGTTCGATCTTACTTATGACAAATGTAGTTCAATTGTGTGAAACTGACTTGGTCTCAGTTATGACCAATCATACAATATGAACGTTTGTTTATTTAATTTGCAGGTCTAGCGTACAATTTATTTTAATTTTTAAATATATTGCGCAATTTAATTTTTCAATACAGCTGCCACACCCTTCATGTTAGATTGCCAGGTCAAAATTACCTCAAATTGCTAAAAGACCACACAAAACCGGTTACGAATTCATTGTTTAGTTCCAATAGATAGTATCTTGTTTATTATTCTAAAGTTTAAGGACTCCAGCATGCACTTATTTTAAATACGGTGAACAACGGCCATCTTAGATTTGAAGATTAAGATGACCTTAACATGCAAAAATGAACTCACCTAAATATTGTACATTATCTATTTTGTGCAGATAGACACTTCTTTATGATTTGGCCCAAATATTTCAAGAGTTCTGCTGTTTTTAATTATCAATATAGTGGACAACGGCCATCTTGGAGCTGAATGTGAAGATGACCTTAAATTGCAAAAATAACCCCACTAGAAGAATATTGAGAGAGTTATGGCGATTTTCAATTTTTAGTATGGTCGCCGGCAGCCTTCATGTATTTGTTCACCTGGTGGAGTTAGCCAGAACTTTCGTGAGGTACAAGGTTTTTTGGGTTTTTTCTAAAGGTCCTAATGACTTGAAATCCACCATCAACCTTTGGTCCCCGAAATATGGTCACGGGGAAGTCATATTTAATCCCACTAAACCTGCAGTTGATTTGGATATGGTTATAAAAGAGAGAAAAAGAAAGAAATGTTTTATTTAACGACGCACTCAACACATTTTTTTTATTTACGGTTATATGGCGTCAAACATATGGTTAAGGACCATACAGATATTGAGAGAGGAAACCCGCTGTCGACTCTTCATGCGCTACTCTTTTCGATTAGCAGCATGGGATCTTTTATATGCACCATCCCACAGACAGGGTAGTACATATCACGGCCTTTGATATACCAGTCGTGGTGCACTGGCTAGATCGAGAAATATTGCAATGGGGCCACCGACGGGGATCGATCTCACACCGACCGCGCATCGAGCGAGCGCTGTACCACTGGTCTACGTCCCACCATCTTCATAAATAAGGCTAATATTCGTTCCTCGTATTCAGCCTTGATACATGTCGTCAAGAAATCGTGCCACAAAATGCTTAAATTTCATTGGGTGCGATGAGATCTGATTGCAACGAATCGCAACGCTCCTTATAGATTCCCTTGTTATTGTAAACTAAGATGGCAGCGTCAGCGTCCGTGGAAACGTGTCGTGTTTGTCACGATGTGTTAAAAAAAGGTTTCGGCGGTTAATTTTTGATATTGCTTTCAAGATTGTCACATGTTACCGATGCTGTGATTGGTCAGCGATGTCATCGTGTAAGGGACATAATCGGTGTTACAAATTTTCTTCCAATAGAGGGCGCTAGTAGTGGATATCAGCAATCTTGACTACATGTATCAAGGCTGAATACGAGGAACGAATATTAGCCTTGATTTATGAAGATGACGTCCCACCTACAATAAAAGAGAAGCTATAGTCTTTGCTGTTTAAACGGGGAAATAATCTAAAAATAACTAGATATTGTCTCGATAACCATTACTTCTCAGGCGAAAGTGCGGTTTTAGACTTTCGTATGACCTTCAGGTGTACGAAAATGAATATTCTAAATACTAAACTGTAAGTACTTCTAATTTAAATGATCAAAAACGGCTTTAAAGGTGAAACATACGTCGTAGTGTTTAAAAACTAGGGTCTGCCACTTAAAAGGGGAAGTCTCAAAGTTGCGTAATATCCTAAATTATTTATTAATTTTTCTTAATATAAAGATTATATCTTGAGCTACATGCCCACAAACAATTACATATACACCCAAATAATTTAATTTAATTTAATAATCGGCTATTGGATGTCAGATGTTGTTGAAGATGATGTGTGGGATTAATTAATCTGTAGTTATTTATCGCAAGGCTATGTGAAGGGGAAAAAAGCAACATATTAAATTTGCACCTTTGATATTAAACCTTTCAAATTTAACCAATCGAAAGAGCATAATGTTAAAATCGTGGATATCGTTTATTACAGTAGGAAAGCCGGGTGATGTCCACCATCTCAACCAACCCGCCCCCACCCCCCACCCCACCCCACCCCACCCACACACACACACCACCCCACCACCACCACCCACCCTCCAAGATGAAAATGTAATGATGTTTTTTTTGGGGTTTTTTTTTTTTGGGGGGGGGGGGGTTGGTTCGATTCTATATAAATAAAAATAAAAATATGACTTGTGCCCTCCCCTCCTCCAAAAAATAGAGGTTGTTACCCTAAAGATTGAGCCCCTCCTCCAATCCAGATATCATTCCTACGAGCCTGAATTATGCAGATTGCTATGTTTCTCCATTCTTTTGTGGTGATAAAACCGGAAATAAACACACACGTGTTCATGCAACAAGCACTGAAACTAGTTTAATAAACAATCCGTTACAGTAAAAATAATAATTTAATAAATCAAACTAAATTCATTTATAGCCTTGCAAATTGATTTTTAAAACCAATGTTATATATCCTTCTTGACACGAAAGGGACATAATTAAATCAATACAGATAGGAAAATGCAAGTGAAACATTTTTGCGTGCCGTGATTGTGGCGTTAAACAGATTATGAACAAAACACGTCCGGGTTTGAACAGACAGCGACCTAGGGTCATAAATAATTGTGTTTCGAATGTCAAAGGTTACTTTGCCGTATGTAGCGTAGTGGTACATATTCTCAACATATCCGTGTATGAAGTGTGGTCCGATTTTTCTTGAGATTCGTGTCCGTTTTGAGTTTGTAGAACACAGTAATGAAATTAATAAAAATAATAACAAGCAACGAAAGATCAAACAAAAAAATTGTCAGACAAAATCACACAATGGTCCTTTCGTCCGCTTTGCACTAGAGTTCTTTGGGGTGGGGGTCGGGGTAAACCTTCAGAAGTAGACATCTAAACTAGTCCGAATGTTCTTTAGGGAAGTTTGATCATCCAAAATGTCGATCACTGAAATTCTTAGTTAAATATAGACGTCTATGTGTTTGATGTTTCGTCATATGCACTGAACAGTTCATGGAAACGATGGTTTATTAGTGTATCTCGTAACAGAAGACAATCTAATATTCCAAACAAGCCGAATGATGGGATTTTCTCACTCTAAAACAAGGTCCGAAATGAAATACTGTCTTTGAAAGTAGATGCTTCGACTAAATGGTATTGGATTAGTATATGTTGATTTTTTTGTATTCATTTGAAAACCAGTCCATTGTATGCGAGCACCGAGTAGCTGGTCCTTTTTGGAGGGTTAGCTATTAGAAGCGGATCTATAAACAGGCACTATTTTTTCTCTCTTTTCCTTTGAACCCTTTCGAGTCATCTTAATTGCGTGATGAAAAACTGTCACTGAAACTAGATTCTTCGACCAAATGGTACATGTATATCGAATTAACAAATGCTGATTGTTCTTATTCATGTGTAAACCCAGTCAGTTATACACGAGGGATGGGTAGATAGGTTTGTTTTGGTGGAGTTCTTTTTTGTTTGGTTGTGATCGGGTTTTTTGGTGGTGGGCTAGTTATTAAAAGCGGGTGTTTAACCAGGCACTAGTTTTTTCTCAGTTTCTCTCTTCTTTTAAACCCTCTCAGGTCATCTAAGATTTTTTTGCGATGCACGCGCATTAGCATCCCTCTGGTAGCTGGTGCTGGACCACACACGTGAAGAAACAAGTTAAATTATCCACGGCCTTCCCGCTTAGCTTGTTCGTGCATCGCGAACACGTTTTCACACAGTCAGGGATCGAGAGCATCACCTGGCGGGAGCGTTTCTTGTTGTTGATGAACATGACGCACTTGGGATCCATGCTCCTGCCCTTGCTCTCCTCGCATGACAACGCGCACTTGCCGCCGTTGTAGAGGTCTTTGCCCCACGTTTCCACACAGAGTAGACATTCGGTGAAGCAGGCGTCATACAGAGTGAAGCCGTATGCCAGACTCAGGGAGACGAGCAGGACACCGAAAACAATATGGTTCTTCATGCTGAAAAAAAAAAGAGGTAAATAAATAATATTATTAAAGTAACAGACCCTAGTTTTTAAACACTAAGGCATATTTTTCAATATCAGAGTCGTTTTTATCACAAAAATCATACTTTACTTAGATTTTATTGTTTAGATTATCCATTTCCGTAGAACCGAAGTGTTTCTGGTCATCTTGGTGTTTTTTAATATGATAAAATACATTTTTCATAGATCTAAAAACGCACGTGCGTCTGCGAACTAACGAGATGTAACAACAGAATCAATCACCGTTGCAAGGTATAGATAGGGAAAATCCAACCCAAGGGACAAAATGTTATTTGTCAGGGTCGAGGTTTTACCGAGGCCTTTACAAATATTTTGTCACGCGGGTTAGAATTGCTACATCTATACCTTACAACGGTGACTGATTATTTTTCTTGTCCTTTAATTATAAAAAAAAAAAAAAAAAAAAAAAACATTTACGAACTAGGCCTTAAAAAGCTTTATTCGCTGTCTTATGCAGATATACGATTTTCAATGTGTTCATCAGTTGTTGTTGCTTTTATTCTTTAGATTTACAGAATCAACATGCGTCAGTGTAGAGAACCCGGTAAGTCGTGACTAACTGTTGTGGTTTTAGACAATGTCTAATAAATGACAATAAATAATCATATACAGCCACTCATTGTTCCAAGATACACCGTGAGAAAGAACCTTCAGTTCCTCGATTTGGTTTTTTAATGTATCTAAAACTACATTGAATACCGACAGATAGGCAACAGACATAACCAGTAGACTTAGCACAACACAGATTGTTTAACTACATAAGATATCACATATTGTTTAACTATATAAGATATCACAGATTGTTTAACTACATAAGATATCAAACAGAAAAACTGAAACTTGTAAATACAACACAAAGATTATTTCAATTCAACATTGTGAATATACAGAAAACGTTAAGAACTTTTTTTCTGTTTTGTTTTGCGTTTGCTTTTCGTTTTTCTTTCATTTATTAATATTTTTTTCAAATCTGAGATTGATGGATGGATATTTGAGGATGTATTGTCTATCAGGCAGTTTAGAAAAAAGTTCCTTGTGTGTGTAATTTAGTATCCGCGTGTAATGATCACGATATTGTCAGTCGCGCATTAGCGTTTCTTCTTACATTTGTTTAATCTCTTTGTTATACTGTGCGTGGTTTCCGCTCTGTTGTCCTAGTAATGCGAACAACACAATGGAACAAACGTATATTTATTCTCATCCGTTTGGCATGCTAAATATTTACTGGCTTGTGAAAAAGAGACCTTTGTAACCTAATGTTTTTCTTTTGTTTGGATTTGGGTGTTTTTCTTTTGTTTTGGTTTGGTTTGGATTTTGTTTACAGTTATGGTTTTGGGTTTGATTTGTTTCAAAATAAATATTATACATTTTCAACGAATATTATAAATGTGACATCTTAGTTGATGTTTGATATTGGAATGTAAGTATAAGATCTAATACTAGTAGTATCTTTATAATGTATCGTTCTTTGTAAGTTTGTTGTATTTATGTGTCACAATCATTGCTTTAAAAAATTTATTTAGAGAATACTGCAAGAGTAGTCAGTATTATCTTACAACGATTTGTTTAAAAACGTATCTAATGAGTGAATTATAAAATGGTATCTAATGTGCATGAATGAAATATTCTATTTCCTATAATGTAGCAGGTGTAGCATAAATTTAAACGTATTTACTGCATTAGCTAAATTATGCGTCACAATGCATTCAGTTTCAGTTTCGCTTATATGTCATAGAGTAATCAGTTTCGGTCGTAATTATTTAAATGTATGGTATGGCTGTGGCGACCGGCTCACCACCGTAAAGAAACCAATCAGTGTTTCAAAAGTGATCTTTAACGTATGTTGCAACGGGAGACGAAACTAATCTATAATGTGCGTTAGAAAGGCTGGTATGTTTGATTTATTAATCTTCGGCTATTGGATATTAAACATTTGGTAAAAATGATATATAGTCTTAGAGAGGAAACCGCAACATTTCCCCATTGGTGGCAAGAAATCTTTTAGATGCACCAACTCACAAAAAGGATAGCACACACTACGACATTTGATATACTAGTCGTGGTGCACTGGCTGGAACGAGAAATAGCCCAACGGGTTCACCGACTGGGTGAGGGTCGATCCTAGACCTACCGCGCATCAGGCGAGCTCCGTTTTTGTTCAAGTTAAACAAATAAAATACGACACTAGCATTAGTTACATGACGGTTTTGACAGTTTTTACTATACATAAGAGAATATTACATGAGTGGCCGTTAGATACAACGTATTTTACAACGAGTTCTTTTAAAACGTATCTAAACGAGCGAAACAACGAGATAAATGGTATCTAACGGACACGAATGTTGTATTCTATTTCTTATATATCCTGAGAAAAAACCCAGTTTTAAAATAAATTTAAATGTCTTTTCCAACGAAAGCCTATTTACGGCCCTTTCGCTTATAATTAACTTAATGCGTCACAGACAAGTCAATTTCAGGGAGTGATCGATTCGACCGTTCTTTGTTTTCATTGGATGGTAAGGCATGGTATGGTCAACACCTAGGAAGAGCCAGTCGTATGTCTTTAAAATGTTAACACACGTATATGTGTTAACAAGTATGTGTTATCAAAAATTAAGGAATGATGCGCTGTCTCTCTCTCTCTCTCTCTCTCTCTCTCTCTCTCTCTCTCTCTCTCTCTCTCTCTCTCTCTCTCTCTCTCTCTCTCTCTCTCTCTCTCTCTCTCTCTCTCATTCTGTCTCTCTCTCTCTCTCTCATTTCTGTGTGTTTTGTGTTGGATGAAGCCGAGTTGTCTATAACAGAAACTTACGATGTGTCAATTAAAAGTTTTCCCGGGATATTTTTTCCAAAATTTGTATTGAACTACAAACATTAAAGGGACATATCTTAGTTTTTAAACACTAACGCATATATTTGACTATTATAACCGTTTTTGATAACTTAAATCATACTTTACTTATATTTTATTGTTTAGATTATCAATTTCCGTACATTCGAAGTGTTTTTGGTCAAACTGGTGTTTTTTAATATCACAAAATGCATTTCTCGTATTTTTTAAAAACGCACTTGCGTCTGAGAAGTAACAGTTATGGAGTCGAGTTGTAATCCATTTTTTTTAGGGTATTTCACTATTTTAAAGTCACAGACTCATGTTTCACTCAATTGTAACTTTATCCAAATGTGTTACAGCTTTGTAGATTTAAAAAACGTAATGTTAATTTTCACGGGATGAAACTAGGGTATGTCCCTTTAAGGAAAAAACTAAACTATAGGGTCATGTTGAATCAATATGCCATGCACCAGCAAACACTTAAAAAACAAAACTATAGGGTCATGTTGAATCAATATGCCATGCACCAGCAAACACTTAAAAAACAAATTACAGGCTACATGATATTCACTTCTGATAAAGTATTCTTTCCGAAGGAAGATCCTTTCAATGACCCAAAGAAAAATGCAATTTGCGCTTTTTGACGCATGTATTTTACGAAAGTCATGAATATTATTTTTCTTATCGCTATAACTGTTAATGTATAAAGTACAGAAGGACTGCAATATCAATACCTAGGAAATATCCGAAATTATTAATAAAATATCAAGTATTACTTTGCTGACCATTGTCGAGACTTAAAACTGCAGACGTTAATAGGAATTGATTGTTCAAGTAACAATAAAGATATCTAGTATGTCCGTAATAATATCTGCTGTGCTCTGCAAAACGTGGAGGAAATAACAATTGCGGTGTTATGTGTCCACAGACCAGACCCTGCCCATGTGCACGACTAAATGATTAACAGACGGTATAGTGTTTGGTCCTTACGTTAATACCTCCTGATTGCCTAATCGATGAAATATTGTTTCTATTGCCGCAGAAGAAAAAATTTTATAGTGAAAGTTTCAGACTTGCATTATATGTCTAGGTTTTTGGAGGGGTTTTGGAGGTTGTTTTTTTTTATCTTCGTTTTTTTCTTTTTCTTTTTTTCTTTGTTGGATGTTAGGGGGTTTCGCGGGTGGGGGGGTTATTTTTTTTTTTTATTGTATATGATTAATTTTCCTGTTCGTGTAAATGGAATTTGGTGAGTTTGTTTTCGGCGTTTTACTCAATACACAGATACAAGTAACTAAAGTACTGTCGGAAATAGAATAAAATTTATTTTCGTCGATTATGTCTTACATATTAAACAGACAAATAAATATTATGTAAATATATATTTAATGATAGTCTACCTAATTTAGCATTTACTTGTTTTGGCTCTCATTGATGCGTCAATTTCATTGCTGTTACAATATATGAAGGACTGTTTCTGATGACAGTTTACCCCTATTCCTCTCCAAAACAAAATGTTTGTGGACATTTATAAGTAACTTTTGAGCAAAACTGTCAAGAACCATTTTGAGTTTGTGATCTAGATTACACCGGTATTAAAGGTGCTATCTCAAAGTTGCACAATGACAGCTATTGCAAATCATGTTTTTATTAAATTTTGCTTTAACATTTAAAAACTACACATTTAACTATATGCACATAAATTATTATAGGAAATAATTTTATCAATAGTAGAAAATAAATTTTTATTGCAGAATCTTTAACACAAACAGATGCTCACATATAACTATGATATAGCAGCTTTAAGTTGCTGCAAGATTGTGTAAATTTCTAATGTACTAATATTGAATTTACATTCACTAAATATGCTGGTCATAATTAATAATTTATGCTGCAATTCAAAATAATCAGTTAACTTTCAGTTTTAAATTAAAAGTTTGTTTAAGGGTAAATGAAAATGACACATATCGTCAACATTTGTTATAGTCTGTTCCAATAAAGGTCACAAATCTCCTGTTTACTGACAACTTCATTTCAATTTCAAGAGTAAACACCACCTTGTACATCAATGAGAGTCAAAACAAGTAAATGCTACATTAGGTAGAGTATCATAAAATAGGTATTTACAAAATATTTACTTGTCAGTTTAATATGAAAGAAATAATTGATGAAAATAATTTTTATTCTATTTCCGACACTACTTTAACATGGTGGATCGCAGGTCCATTTTCACTGTGTTCACCGACACATTGTCGTATGCCTGCGATGATCTGCTAACTTGCGGCGTGTGGCAGAGTTTATGGAAACAAGGTTTAGTGTATCCATCCTGAACAACGAGGCCTGTGTGACGGAAGCGGGTTTTCTCTTTCAATTTCTGGATCAAGTGTAGAAGTAAACATATGTTAGAAATCAAATGTTAAACAAACTTTATTTTCTTTCCGTAAAATCGTGTCACAGGACATAAATAATGCACTTTGTTTATTGACCGGTTGTTAGATGTCAGTCGCATATACTGATGGAAAGAAATAAGAGATTACAGAAAGACTGACAGCAGGAAGTGTATGCAACCATTGTCTTCATCTATGATGTACGAAGAAGTTAACTGTATTACTCACACTCAATCACACATTACTATGCTAGTGGCGATTTAAATTGGGTTTACTGTATTTCATTCATTTCAACTTATTTTCGTGCTTATATCCAATTAAGGTTCAAGCACGCTGTCCTGGGCACACACCTCAGCTATATGGGCTGTCTGTCAAGGACAGTGGGTTAGTTGTTAGTTGCTAGTGGTTAGTGACAGAAGAGGGTGTAGCGGTCTTACACCTACACATCGAGTCGTTAAAACTCGCTCTGTGTGGGAGCCGGTACCGGGCTGCGAACCCTGTACCAGTACCTACCAGCCTTATGTCCGATGGCTTAACCACGACACCACCGAGACCAGTGGTCTACTGTACCAAGTGTTCCCTAATTTATTTCTCTCAGTATATAATCGAAACACTCGGTTCAGAGAGTAAAAGAAGAAAGAAGGAAGGGATGTTTTATTTAACGACACACTCAACAAATTTTAACTACGGTTATATGGCTTCAGACGTAAGGCTAATGACAACATATATAATGAGAAGGAAAACGTTTTGCCCCCACGCAGTAGCATGAGCTACTCTTGTTGATTAGCAGCAAGGGATCTTTTATAGCATCCCACAAACAAGATAGTAAATATCACAGTCTTTGGTACACCAATTGTGGAACACTGGCTGGAACCAGACATAGCCCCACCGACAGGAATCGACCCTAGACCGACCGGGTACTCGGACGAGCGCTTTACTACCGGGCTACGTCCTGCACCAGAGAGTAAAGGAACACAACTCGTACAACGAGTTACAATATACACCCCCCACAGACAGATAAGCACATACCACGGCCGTTGATATATCAGCCGTGGAGCAATGGCTAAAAATGGGGGATAGTACAACGGGGGTCCTTGGAATGGAATCGATCCTGCCACCGGTCGCACCTCGGGGTCTAGGATTAGTGATTGTAACGTGTGTTACAATGGAAGCAGTCTTCGTAAAATAGCGAGATTGCGTGTGCTGCCAACATTTCTGAATTGTGTAGTGTACAGTATAAACACGATTTCAAGTAGTAAGTGCGGAGCTGGAAACATGTTCAGATTGTATTCCTGCAATTTGCACGATACGTACCCGTTTAACGTTCACGGTAAATTGGTTTCACCGGCACCACGTAAAGTGGACTTCAAAGCCGCTCGTGGCTTTAATGTGTTTATATTCGAGAGGAGCCAATTACGGTCGACCAGACGGAGTATTATTACATTTCACTTTAATATTTTTTCTGGTGAAACCGAATACGCCATCAACTCGATTCTGAACAGGTATAGCTTGGCGAATAGAGTTCGTGTGCGCAAGGTGCGATGAGAAATAAGATTGATACTGGTCTCGGTGGTGCAGTGGTTAAGTCATCGGACTACAGGCTGGTAGGTACAGGGTTCGCAGCCCGGTACCGGCTGCAACCCAGCGCGAGTTCTTAAGGGCACAGTTGGTAGGTGTAAGACCACTAGACTCTCTTTTCTCTCACTAATCACTAACCAACTAACAACTAATCCACTGTCCTGGACAGACAGCCCAGATAGCTGATGTGTGTGTGCCCAGTACAGCGTGCTTGAACATTAATTGGATATAAGTACGAAATAAAATGAAATGAAAATAAGAACGATGCCAGGAGTTGGGTCCATTCCGTCCTGGAGGTAGGAACCGGCGAAAGTCGAAACCTGCGCCCATGGCAGGCGTGTGCTACAACAGCTTGTGCTGAATGTTCACGTTAAAACCTATGACCTGATCTGTGGGTCAATTTAAGTTGTTTTCTATTTCAACTAAAGTTAAAGTTTGTTTTGTTTACCAATACCACTAGAGCACATTGGTTAATTAATCGTCGGCTTTTGAATGTCAAACATTTGGTAATTCTGACACGTAGTCATCAGAGGAAACCCGCTACGTTTGTTCCTAAGTCAGCAAGTGATCTTTTATCAGCACTTTCCCACAGACAGGAAAACACATACCACGGCCTTTGACCAGTTGTGGCACACTGGTTGCAACGAGAAAAAAAACCAAACAGTTGAATGGATCCACCGAGGTGGTTCGATCCTATGACGCAAGCACCTAAAATGGGTACTCAACCGACTGAGCAAAATCCCGCTCCATATAGTCTTAGATGGAAAACCTGTAACATATTTCCGTTAGTAGTCAGGGATCTTTTATATGCACCATCCCAGAGACAGGACAGCACATACCACGATCTTTGATATACCCGTCGTGGTGCACTGGCTGGAACGATCTATTCCAACTAGTGCCCATGACTGCTATATTTAACGTCACTGACACCGATTTTTGAGGTACATACCTCATCTGTTTTGTGTAAAATCTATTTTGAGCTACTACAAACACTCGGTCAACCAGAAATACATTGAATTTGCTACATTTAATAATTTCAGCAAGATCGTTATATTTGTAATTTAACACGAAAACAAAGTAATACTCGAAACTATTTTACAGTACATAATATCACAGAACTATGCAATAAGGTTTATGTTATGTACTATCTTGTCTCTGGAAATTTGAAATAAGAGATTGCACCATCATCCATAGTGTCAGAAAGGTAACCACATAAGCGTACGAGGCGGGGGGGGGGGGGGGGGCGGTAGCGAGGGCAACTGCCCCCCCCCCCCCCTCTCAAGTGCTGGAGTAAATCCTCAAAATCGGGCAAAAACGACAGATATTTGGTCAAAATGTGCTGTCCTGAAACCTTTTTAACATGTATTTCCATCATTGTACCCGCAAAATCAGTGGTAATCCATGTAATAATGCGTAGTGATTCGTTGTCAATCCTATTTAGCTGTTTAGCACTAATGCTAATATGAAAGACAAAAACACTGTTGTTATCCAGATTCGGGTATTATCGTTTAATTCGGGCAAGCCTCCCCACCCCCACCCTTCCTACAAAATTAGGAGCCCGTACGCCCGTGGTTAACCATGTTATTAACATTCAGTCCCACATGATTGACATTCAGTCCCACATGACTGACATCCAGTCCCACATGATTGACATTCAGTCCCACATGACATTTTTGTACTTTACACACAGACATTACGACGCTAACAGTGCCTGGAATTTTGGTCTACAATATCAATTGTTTCTTTCTCTTTCAGTATAAAATTATATCTTCACTTCCGTCGTTTACCGTATGCTTTACGTGGGTGTGTTTTTGTTTGATATTTTTGTTCATACAGCTAGACCACAAAACCCACAAAACAAAAACAAAGATAAATATTTGTTACTTCACCAATAAAACTTTCAACGTTATAAATAACTAAACTCCAAAACATATTTTAGCGTGGGTGTTTTCTATTAAAGATTAATCAATGTTACCGAGTGATATTGTTATGACCAGTGAAGCCGCAGAGGACCAACTGGGCTGCTCTATATTAGTACCAGTACATTTTCTCAGGATTCGTTCAAATTCGTACAAAATACGAAATGACAACGGAAACGAGGCGTGGTTGCCCACTGTTGCCGAGAGTAAGAACATATATAGGTTAAGATGGTTTAAACAATATTGATTTACTTAAAGTAACATGTTCTACATAGTTACAAAGATAAATAGATGAGAGGATTTGGCGACAGTCGACAGATGTAGGTTACGGCACGGACAATAACTCGAATATGGTCTTTGTCTATGAGCAGGGGCAGAATCTAGATTCATATATAGCATTCACCCTTTCATTTCAACTTATTTTCATGCTTATATTCAATTAAGGTTCAACACGTTGTCCTGGGCACACATCTCAGCTATCTGGGTTGTCTGTCCAGGACAGTGGGTTAGTGAGAGAAGAGGGTGTAGTGTCCTTACACCTACCCATTGTGCCCTTAAGAACTCGCTCTGGGTTGGAGCCGGGGTATAATATCCGCCCGGTCCCCTCCATTATTATTTTTAGTTAGGGTTGAGGGTTAGGGTTAGGGTTAGGGTTAAGGTTAAGGTTAGGGTTGGGGTTATGGCTGGGGTTAGGACTAGGGTTGGGGTTAGGGTTGGGGTTAGGGTTAGGGTTAGGGGAAGGGGGGACCGGGCGGATATTTTTCCGGAGCCGGTACCGGGCTGCGAACCCTGTACCTACCAGTCTGTAGTCCGATGGCTTAACCACTGCTCCACCGAGGCCGGTAGCATTCGTCAGAGGTGTTTGCGTCATATGACTGCACTACCTCCGTGAACCATTCTCCGATTCGGGTTTTATCCCGTCCCAACCGTCGGTTGTGTCGTGGTTAAGCCATCGGACATAAGGCTGGTAGATACTGGGTTAGCAGCCCGGTGCCGGCTCCCATCGAGAGCGAGATTTAACGAGTCAGTGGGTAGGTAGGTGTAAGACCACTACACCTTTTTCTTTCTCACTAACAAAAAACAACTAACCCACTGTCCCGGACAGAGAGTCCAGATAGCTGAGATGTGTGCCCAGGACAGCGTGCTTGAACTTTAATGGGATATATGCACGAAAATAAGTTGAATGAAATAATCAAAGGCCACGATATGTGCTATCCTGTCTGTGGAAAAGTGCTTGTAAAAGATCCCAAGCCAACGGGTTTCCTCCATGACAATGTGTCAAAAATTACAAAATGTTTGACATCCAATAGTCGATGAATGATAATGCTCTAGTAGTGTCGTTAAACAAAGCAAACAAACTTTGACTATATGCTTGGCTGTCACGGAGGCGTTTTGTTCTGGCGTTTCCAAAAGCATACCTCAGATTAGGGTCTCCACGAGTACTCGAGTGATCGGGCACGGGCCGAGTCTAGCAATACTCGAGTCCGTTCACAGGACTCGAGTACCCGTATAAGGAAGAACGCTTCAAATTTAATTATATTGTTTACGTCATTTTGCCATATGCTTACCGCCGGTTACATTATAGGGCTATAAGACAAAGGGAAAACAAAAGTTGAATGCAATACAATGGCATGATTTGGCATCCATCTTCAGCGCTGGAATTGAGATGCATATTACAATTTTATTTTATGCCTTAGTCTCATTGTCATCTAGTCGGGTACTCGGGTTTGGTAGAGTTTGACCCTCGAGTCCAATATTTTGGACTCGTGGAGGCTTTACCTCAGATATCTGGTTAGTTATTAATGTTTAGTGAGAGATGAGTCAGTAGTAGTGGTCTTATAAATGTACCTACCCAATGAGCTGTTAAAAGTTACTTCGAGTTCGAGCCCGTACCTACTAGCATTAACGCCAATAACCTTACCACTTGATCATGGAGGCCTCTCAACTGATATATCAAATGTCGTGGTATGTACTGCCTTTTCTATGGTAAAGTGCATATAAAAGATCCCTTGCTGTTAATGAAACAAGTAGTGGGTTTTCTCTGAAATTACGTGCCACAATTACCAAATGTTTCACATCCAACGGCCGATGATCATCAATTAATCAATGTGCTCTAGTGGAGTCGTTAAACAATACAAACTTTAAACTTTCAGCGGCATTAATACTTACTGGTACAATTCTGTGAAACGAAACTGATAAAAGTTGCAATATTCATGGAAACCTTCATGTTATAGTTCAACCCAATTTACATTTCATCAAGCGAAGTCTTCAATGTCATGCCTCACCATTTGCGCATGCGCGACTCGTTTAATATAATTTCCGCCTGCTCTATGAGAAATCAGTCATGTTTGATAGAGAATATTTATTCTCTAGTTACTGATGGTTCTTTTATTATTTATTAACCATGTATCTATCTTTTTCTGTAAAACGAAACTGACAAAAGTTGCATTATTCATAGAAACCTTCAACACGATTCACCTTTCATAAAGCGACGTCTTCAATGTCATGCCTCACCAACTGCGCATGCGCGACTCGTAATATAATTTCAGCCCACTCTATGAGAACTCGGTCATGTTTGACAGATAATATACTCTTCAAAAGAAGAAACGCAAAACCACATTGTCGTAACATTTGGAGAATTGATTTAATTATTGAATGGTGAGTCCGATAATTACCAAATGTTGCAGGATTGTTCACAATTCACTCTAGTCCATTGTGAGTAAGTGATAGGACACACCACCAAGGTCAAGGTCATCTGGAGTCAATACCGGGTGTGGCCTCCGCGTGTGTTGACAACTGCCTGGCACCGCCTGCCCATTGAAGCAACCAGAGTACGGATGACGTCCCGGGGGATGGTGGCCCACTCGGCCTGCAAGGCTGCTGCCAGCTCGGGCAGGGTCTGGGGCTGTGGTTGTCGCTGTCGGAGGCGTCGGTCCAACTCGTCCCATAGATGCTCAATTGGGTTCAAATCCGGTGATATCGATGGCCAAGGAAGGACATTAATGTTGTTGTTCTGTAGGAAAGCCGTTGTGAGACGTGCTGTGTGAGGCCTGGCGTTGTCATGTTAGAACACTGCGTTGGCGTTGGCCATAACTGGAACGATGTGTGGCCGGAGGATCTGGTCAATGTAGCCCTGTGCATTCAGGTTGCCCTGCACGTGGACCAGGTCAGTTCTGCCAGTGTGTGAGATGGCTGCCCACACCATGACACTACCCCCGCCGAATCTGTCCACTTCCTGCACGCAGTTTGCCGCATAACGTTCACCACGACGCCTATACACGCGACATCTTCCATCATGACGTCGGAGCAGAAATCGGGACTCGTCACTGAACCACACCTGTCTCCATCGCAGTTGAGGCCATTGTCGATGAATCTGGCACCACTGCAGTCGGAGTCGACGGTGTTGTGGTGTTAAGATGACACCTCGAACTTCTACCTCACGTAGGCGGTTCCGTACGGTCTGGTCGGATATCCTGCGCAAACCTGGTATTGCTGCGGCTGTGGAGGTGGCAGTAGTCAATCGTTCCCGAAGGTGGCGTACCCGGATGTAGCGGTCCTGCCCGGGGGTAGTGACCCGTGGTCGACCGGATCTAGGGAGGTCACGTGTTGATCCATGTTGCTGGTAACGGTTCCACAGTCTGGAGATGGTGCTTGGGGACACATGGAATGCCCTGGCAACGGCCGTTCTGGATTCGCCTGCGTCTAGTCGGCCGATGGCATTGTTTCTCTGCGGTTCACTGAGACGTGGCATTGTCAACTGTCGGCCAGATACAGAGGCCAGGCAAGCGAACACCCTGCACTTTTATACTGTCGGTGTTCATGTTGCACGTGCAGACAACGCACGTGCAGTGGTGACATGGTTTGCACGTGGCTGCGTTTTTGCGAATATTCACATTTTGGAACTTTATTGTACAGTAGCTGCGTTTTATCGAATGTAACCGTGGGAATGTGTTTGGGACATGCAATGACCTTATATTCACAAAGCATGAACCGGTAGGAAACATAAAATCGGAGTTATAACCCATTTGTACCCTTTTGCGTTTCTTTTTTTGAAGAGTATATTTATTCTCTAGTTACTGATGCGGGGGTGTGTGTTTGGTAATTATTAACCATGTATCTATCTTTTTTATTATTATTTGTATAAGTATATTCGCCCCACTCCCATAGACGTACGGGCTTCCATATTGGGGGGGGGGGGGGGGGGGCAGACTGGTTTTTGCCCGAATTAAACGAAAATGCCCGAATCTGGATAACAACATTTATACATTTATTCATATTTGCATTTCTACCAAACATCTATATAGGGTTACAAACGAATCACTGCACATGTTTATATGAATTACAACTAATCTTGAGGGAAGAAAGATGGAAATAAATGGTAAAAAGGTATCAGATTAGCACAAATTGCTCAACTATCTCTATCATTTTTGCCCGAATTTAAGGTTTTGCGCGAGCACAAAGGGAGCAGGTATCCCCTGCTCTCATGTTTCGTACGCTTATACCCACTCTTCACAACCAGTTCGTTATTAAACGTACTTCACACTAAAAATAATTTAAGCAATATATCTGTAAAATACTTGAAACAGTATTGTATGCATAATCGTGTGGATATTCGGATGTACCTGTTTGTATCTTTGTTTTTTGGAAGCTACAGAAAAGGTTTTTGGCTCCTGTATTGGCGCCTATAAAGTGGAAGTCCTCCTACAAATATCGCGGTCGAGATACGCTCTCATGACACCTGACAATGAGCCATAAAGTGGAATTACGAAATGTTTGACATGCAATAGCCGATGAATAAATTAATCAATGAGCTCTAGTGGTGTCGTTAACCAAAACAAACGTGAACTCTCAACCTTCATTCTGGTCAAAAGACAATTCACAAGTAACGGGGACGTCGATATATTATCAATCAAAATGATAAATGTTCACAATTAGCGTTGCAGGGCATCATTACAATAGAAAATAATGAGCCAACAATTGCATCTGCGTTTCCACATCCAGGGCCATAACCACGGGCAGAATGGGATCACCAGATGGCCACGTGGGAAGGTAACACGTGAGACCCTGCTACAGTTTTGGTATCGACATACAACGTCTTGAAGTGTTTAAAAACCTTTATCGAGGGATAATGTCTTCAGAAGGCGGATCCGCTATAGATTTGTGGTTGTTCCGGTCTGATCAAGAGGACCTGGTCAATCAGAGCTGGCGGTTTAACACGATCAGATGTTGCGACCTGCCATTAATCTGCGTAAGTTTTAACACTTGCTAGTGTGCGAGTTCGTTAAAAAAAAAGTTTGTTTTGTTTAACACCAGTGCTAGGGCACAATATTTCACGCGAACCGCCGTTCCGTTCGCGTTTCGGTTACGCAAAATTAAATTTATCCTAACCATAAATCGGTTACGTCGTGACCTTTAGACGTTCAGAAATTAAAACTTGCAAACTTCACCATTGCAGGAAGTGTATTCACGCAGACATACTACAAGTATTCTGACAAATGTTTTAGGCTAATTTTTAGATGAATCGTGCACAACAACCCAGAAGACAATAGTTGTAACTTGCGACCAGTTTAAACTAAATGCTCAGTAGAGAGTCGAGCCAACAGTTTTAAAGAAATGTGCACGGACCGCTGGGGACGGCCAAATTATCTGCTGCTATTGTATCTCTAAAGGAATATATGTAGACAATATTGGATTACCTATAATTTTACAAATGTTGCAAACGATTTTAACGTAAACAGGAATCCAAAAGTGTCACAAAAGTTGAAAAATTACTAACATGAGCTTCAAATGAGCTTTAAAAAACATGAGCTTCAAAAAACAAACATTTGGAACGTCACTGCAGTATAGAAGTACCATCGATAGAGTGAAAGTAGCATATATTTTTTATTAGTCTAATCATGCACCAGTGAGTGTTGTGTGTTATTCTTCAAAGGAATCAGGGAATGGGCATTTTCCCTCCAAATGTATCTATTTTTAGTACCGAGACTGATATTTAGTCCTTTTACAATATTGTTAAATTTAGCAAGCATTAAAGAAACTGTTTGTGTAAAAAAAATTCTTACCATTTGTGACAGCCAATAGCCAATATGGTGTCGTTAAACATTCGTTTTGTATTTTGTTTTAACTTTATCTTTGAGCTAAAAATTAGGTATTTAAAATATAATTTCAACGTAACTTTGAGGTAACTGATCAAGTAACCCACGGGTTACGCAAATACAATTTATGTAAAAACCACGTGAACCGACTTGTGGTTACCTTAGATTTCGAAATATTGTCCCTTTCACCACTAGAGCACATTGATTATTAATCACCGGCTATTGGATGTCAAACATTTGGTAATTTTGACATATAGTTTTAGAGAGGAAACCCGCTAAATTTTTCTATTAGTAGCAAGAGATCTTTTATATGCACCATCTCGCAGACAGGATAGCACATACCACGGCCTTTGATATACCTGTCGTGATGCACTGTCTAAAGCGAGAAATAGCTTAATGGGCCCACCTACGGGGATCGATCCTAGACCGACCGCACATCAAGCGAGTTCGTTAAGGATGTGACCTTTTCTAAAGCACTTGCAACAACTCTTAAAGGGACATAGCCTACTTTTTAAACACTAACGCATAGTTTTTACTATTATAGCCGTGAAATCATACTTTATTTAGATTTTATGGTTTAGATTATCAATCTCCGTACATTTGAAAGTGTTTTTGGTCATCCTGATGTTTTTAATATCAGAAAATGCATTTCTCATATTTTTAAAAACACACTTATGTCTGAGAAGTAACAGTTATGGAGTCGAGTTTTAGTCTATTTTTAGAGGGTATTTCACCATTTCAAAGTCAAACACTCATGTTTCACTCAGTTGTAACTTTATTCAAATGTGTTAAGGTTTGTAGATTAACTAAACTTAGTGTTAATTTTCACGGGTTGAAACTAGGGTATGTCCCTTTAAAATCTGCCGGCCTCAGTGGAGTAGTGGTTAGGCCATCAGACATAAGGCTGGTAGGTACTGGGTTCGCATTCCGGTACCCGCTCCCTCTCAGAACGAGTTTAACGACCCAATGGGTCATTGAACCGACTTCTCTATCACCAACCATCTCGTTCCAGCCAATGCAACAAGACTGGTATATTACATGTCGTTGTATGTACTGTTGTGTCTGTGGGAAGTTGCATATAAGAGATCCCTTGCTACTAAAGGAAAAATGTGGCGGATTTTCTCTCTAAGACAATGTCAAAATTACCATTTGTTTGACATCCAATAGACGATGATTAATAAATCAATGTGCTCTAGAGGTGTCGTTAAACAAAACAAACAAACTCTCACTAATTACTAACCCATTGTCCTGGACAGACAGTCCAGAGAGCTACTAAGGAAGGTGTGTGTATGTGTGTATGTGTGTGTATGTGTGTATGTGTGTGTATGTGTATGTATGTGTGTGTATATGTGTCTGTGTGTGCGCGCGCGTATGTACGTGTGTCTGTGTGTTCCCAGGACAGCGTGGTTGGATATAAGCACGAAAATAAGCATAAACAACAAAGAACAAGATCTTAAAGTGTGATAAAGAATCAATGATACAAATTATCGCCGCAAGTCAGCGAGTCACCCACATGTTCCGGAACTGACTGTGTTTGTATGATTGTGTTAAATGCGTCCCACCAATTTGGATCTGATACAGTACACTTTGTAAAAGAGTGCGTTGTTTTTTTCATTAAGTTAGTTGATCGACAGGAAAGAAAGTGCGATGATTTAGCATCATGATGATTACCGGCAGGTTACCGGAGATCTTATTATGGTTCGCAGCTATATAGTTCATAAACCAGTGTGTCACATAATTGCCATGTCTTATTCACGACAGAATCGCATCACATGGATCAATACTTACAATCATGGTATACTTATATTGATAACTCATCCAAAGCTTCAAATTATAAATTATTTTTAAATACTGTTGAATTTGATACATACATCACAATTATAGAGAGAAAACATTGGTGTCCATTATTACGCTTCAGATTATCAAACCATAATCTTCCAAGTGAAACGGGCAGATGGAAAAATGTACCACTACAAAACAGAATATGTCCATTGCGTAATAATTAGGATATCGGAGATGAGTTTCATTATATATTTACATGTATGTTTTTCAAGAATGAAAGATAGCGTTACTAACCATCTTTCTGTCAGTCCAAATATATATAAATATTATAAATTATTCAACTCTAAGAAAGCTGGCGTCCTTAGAAAACTTTTTTTATATTTTGTAGTCTAATTATGAATACTTTCAAATCATTTGGCTGATATTCTGTGTATTTTTTGTATTTATGTATTTATGTATTTATTGCATTTATATATATATATATATATATATATATATATATATATATATATATATATATATATATACACACACATATATGTACACCCACCATCTTGTTACAATTATATTGACTGCTGTATGACATCACGGCCGTGTGTAAATAAAGTTCAGTTCAGTTCAGTAGTCAGAAACCTATTTAACATTGTTACATGATAAACCCAACTTTTATTTAACCAAGTGCGAGACGTAGCCAGTGTTTCCTGCCTTGGACGCAAGGGCTTGCTCACGCAAGAACTTGTGTCCGCGACAGGCGTGCGCTATAACATATATGACATATATTCATACTAAAGCAAGAACAGCATGTACCAAAGCGTTTAACATACCAGACAGAAATGAGATTAAACGGGTCGACTTAAAGCTTTTAGACTTCTTGCATCTCAGGCGGATACCCCTGCGCGTGCTGTAACCTCACCGTGGTGCAGGGCTGTAACATTCTCTTTGAGAATGGCCAATACAGCACAAAATTAAAATTTTGAGTAAAAGTCAGTATCTATCTGTGATATTTGTATTTTTGCACAGTTCTTTACACTGTTTTTATTTAAATCTTGAATTTTTATATTGATGTTGATTATCACCTTATTTGTTTGCATTACCATAGTTTGACACCCAATAGCCGATGTATTTTTCGTGCTGGGGTGTCGTTAAACATTCATTCATTCATTCATTCATACTCAGGCGGATACTATACCAAGAGGGTGTATTCTATTTTTGGGGCGGGATTTAGCTCATTCGGTTGAGTGCTCGCTTGAGGTGTTTGCGTCGCGGGATCGAACCACCTCGGTGGATCCATTGAACTGATTGGTATTTTTCTCGTTCCAACCAGTGCACCACAACTGGACAAAGACCGTGGTATGTGCTTTCTTGTCGGTGGGAAAGTGCATACAAAAGATCCCTTGTTGCATTAAGAAAAATGTAGCCGGTTTGCTCTGATGACTACTTGTCAGAATTACCAAATGTTTGACATCCAATAGCCGAATATTCATTAATCAATGTGTTCCTGTGGTGTCGTTAAACAAAACAAACTTATTCTATTTTAGTCAGACTGCATATCAAAATCACGTTTTTAATTCTGTCTTAAAAACCTGAGATAATGATAATCTAGGTCTATTTAAATGAACTTATCTATGTGAGAATGAGACAAAGGGCCGTAAAAAATTTGTTTCCAGAAACCCGATCTTATTTAGAAAAAAGTTCTACCCTAACTCTTTTTTTTTTGTATTTGTGGCTCGATTTTTAAAAATTAATATGTACTTGAAAAATGTACATAAACACAACATTCTATCTGGATTAGAACAAATGAATGTAACTGTTTTTACTCTTTTAAGCGGTCGGTTTGGGATCGATCCCCGTCGGTAGGCCCATTGGGCTATTCATCGCTCCAGCCAGTGAACCACAACGCCAAAGGTCTTTGTTATGCTATCCTGTCTGTGGAATTGTCCATATAAAGGATCCCTTGTTACTAATGGAAAAAATGTAGTGGGTTTTCTGTCTAAGACAATGTCAAAATTACCCATTGTTCGACATCCAATAGCCGATGGTTAATAAATCAATGTGCTCCAGCGGTGTTGTTTCACAAAACAATATTTTTTAAAGTCGATCTATCCTACCGAATTTATACCAGAAACAAACAATGGGGTGGGGTTTTTTTGGTCCTGTGTAATAAAATACGAATTATTTAAAAACGAACAAGCGAGAAAATGTCACTATAACATCTTCACAATCCTTCAACAAAAACAAAAGAAAGAAATATTAAAACTCAGTAAAGACTCAAATGGGTGATTTTCGGATTCGGATTCGGATTTGTGCTCGATTACACTTTTTTATTACTCGCGTTGATCAATAAAAGACATTATTCAGAAGAGACAAAAAATACCATTATCAACTCACTAATGAAATTAAACAAAAGCCACCTACTTTCACAAGTCGTTAATGAAGAAAAAAAAAGTATAGGTTGCAATATGTAATATTAGAAGTTATTTTGAAATACTGTTCTGAGTGTTGTTATTGGAACACACTTAAAAACTAACAGAGCGTTTTTAAACGACTAAAATGACATATGAAATGCATTTTTTTGTTAGGGATGCCAGTGTCTGTATATGCAAAGTGTTTCTGACTGTCCTGGACGCCGATACTGGATTTTAATTCCTAATAAGTTGGGGCGAGACGTAGCCCGATGGTACAGCGCTTGCTCGATGCACGGTCGGTGTGTGATCGATCCCCGTCGCTGGGCCAGTTGGGCTATTTCTCGTTCTAGCCAGTGCACCACGACTGGTATATCAAAGGCCGTGGTATGTACTACCCTGTCTGTGGGATGGTGCATATAAAATATCCCTTGCTGTTAATCGAAAAGAGTAGCCCATGAAAAGAGTAGCCCATGAAGTGGCGACAGCGGGTTTCCTCTCTCAATATACGTGTGGTCCTTAACCATATGCCTGACGTCATATAACCGTAAATACAATGTGCTGAGTGCGTCGTTAAAGGGACATTCCTGGGTTTGCTGCAATTTTTAAGATGTTATCGACTAACAGACTTTTTAACGATTGTAATTACATATCAAATACATTTTTCTGCATAAAATATTAATGGCTGTATATTAAACATGTTTTTGATAGTTGTAATATTTGTACTAGGTTAAATTTCATTTTATTATTATTTTTTTTTTATTTAAAACAAAATCCAGTTTGGGCTTCTTACAAATATTAAGACGACCAGAAACACATTGTATATCAGACACTGATATTCTAAAAAAGAAAATATATTTAATATGAAAGTTTAATCGTAGAAATATTTTATTAGTTGGAAACATCTTACAATGTAGCAAACTCAGGAATGTC
Source organism: Gigantopelta aegis (assembly GCF_016097555.1). Classification (NCBI taxonomy): domain Eukaryota; kingdom Metazoa; phylum Mollusca; class Gastropoda; order Neomphalida; family Peltospiridae; genus Gigantopelta; species Gigantopelta aegis. The sequence continues at coordinate 62,270,230 of NC_054702.1, forward strand.
CCTTTAAATAAAAAAATTCTTTCTTTCTTTTTCTTTCCCAATAAGTTCGTATTATGAAAAAAAAATATTATGAAGTAAAATGACGTTTTAGCTTCTGCAAAATTAGGACGACCAGAAATACTTTGAAAATGCTGATATCTAAACACAAAATATATATATATTCAACATGTAATGTTAAAAAGCTCTGTTATTCGGAAACATCGATAGCAGAAAAACCACAGGACATTATCTTTATAATAGTGAAATCTAATTTTGCTGGCGACAACAGTGTTTGATATTAGAGAAATATTCATTATTTGTATTTGTGCAAACTCTAGTCTCCTTTTTTCATTTCATAACGACTTACGCAGATAATATTCTTCTTTTTTTAAACGATTTATACAGTGCACTGTTTTCTTTATTGATGTCCGTTTGTGTCAAAGGAGAACCGATGAACTGGCATCTAACTTTAATCTAAATAATGCTAAATCTGAATGACAAAACCACACACTGTAATCGAAATCGTATCTCTGCACAAAGCAGAGCCAAAGTGATATGTTAGGCAAAGCCGCGGCCGCTTTTATGATCCACTACCAGGTACGCATTCCTGGCAGGACCGCTACTCTAGGATATTTGTAACATGCCGTGTCGTCACTCTTGCACCACCTATTGGAGGACTGCCACTACTACGACTCGTTTAGAAAACCTAAACTTGTATAAGATAAAGCTCAATGGAATATATATAGTTGTGCTGGCATACAATCGTGAATCATATGAAAACAATGATGATATCAGGTGCTCGCGAAAGATGAGCATATCCTGCCCTATCGGTGGCACCCATCATTAGCACAGCCTACGGTTATATTATATAGTCCATAGTTGAAATGTACAGGATTTTCACCAAAAAGATGAAAAGGCATGTACACGGTCAAACTAGGGTATTGCATCGGACGTCTTTTTAGTCAGTGATACGTCATATCGTGAAATGGCCTCTGAGAGTCTACTATAAACAAATGAAGTTTTTCAGGAGTCCTTGGATATTATAACCATGATTAAACAACGTTTCTACAAGAACGATATGTCGGCCTTTAAAATCGGCATATGATGAGCATGCCCCGAGGTAACTCAGAAATTGCGTAATATAGACACCAAAATCTGGAGGAAAAAGAAGGAATTTTGCTCGTCATGAAGGGAAAATTGACTGTTGGAAAGCTGAAGTCATGGGGGTTTTTTTATTATACAGCTTTGTATGAAGGCCAAAGTGGTTCTGAATCTATGTATAGATCAAGCTATGAAACAGATTTTATACTGTCTGTAGTTTCCTTTATTTCTAACTCTGGTGGATAAAACAGATTTTATACTGTCTGTAGTTTCCTTTATTTCTAACTCTGGTGGATAAAACAGATTTTATACTGTCTGTAGTTTCCTTTATTTCTAACTCTGGTGGATAAAACAACTGAACGTTATCTGTGATATTATTATTATTATTATTATTATTATTATTATTATTATTATTAATATTATTATTATTATTGAATGATATAAGATCATTAATATGTCGAAAGGTGAAATTAAACTTCTTCGCCGGCCTCTTGTTTTAATTTAGCCAGATCAGTTAGAAATGCTTATTCATATGCATAGAGAAACAAATCGGCGAGTAGTGGAGCACAGTTGGTTCCCATGGGGATTCCTACTTCCTGTCTGTTTATCCTATCCCCAAATCTAAAATAATATAATATTATGTTGTCAGTGAGGAAATCCAGCATTTCACGTATGTCTGTCTCAGTATACTTCTGTCTTGGTTTACGTTCAATCTTAACACATTGTCCAGATAAAACCTCATACATGAACATATTATTAAGTTTTAAAACCATACCAACTCTCAGAATATGTTTTATCAAACACATTGTATGTAAATAAAAATGTTTCTTAACAAATTACCATCATATTATATAGATTAAGTCTCCCTTTTAATAAAGGGATGAAGACAAACTGCTATAACAGGGTATGCCGCGACTTTTGTATTGCTACTTTGAGTAATCGATCGTGCAGTACTGAGCTTAAAGGTAGAATTGCGCGTGCTTTATGTTGGCCGTTCCATTAGCTGCCTTTATACCCGTATCAAAAAACAAGATTTAACCTTGTGTTGTTGGTCGTCTTAATATTTGTAAGAAGCCCAAACTGGAGTTTGTCTTAAAATAATTTCGTACGTACGAACAAAATTTTTTAGGAAATAAAATGAAATTTAACCTATTACAAATATTAAGACGATCAGAAACACGTTTAATATACAGTCAGTAATATTTTATGCAGAAAAATATATTTGATATGTAATTACAGTCGTCAAAAAGTCTCTGTTTGTCGATAACATCTTAAACATTGCAGCAAACTCAGGAATGTCTCTTAAATGGTAAGTTGTAAAGAAATATTTTTATTTTGACCGATTCTTTTTGTTGTTGAAGTTATTTGAGTTGATATGGACTCAAAAATTAATAATACATTTTATATGCATTTTAACTTTATTCATTACAGTTATAAGTACATTCATCAGTTACCTTTTAATGCAAACGGACTTTAATAGTGATTGATAACCTAATTACTTCAGTCATTAATTGGATAATTAACTGAGTGTTACATGCTATGTAAGAAATGCGTTCCGCTTACTGGTGCACAATTTTTTTATTTCACAAACAATAGTTGGTAGTCAGACAATATAATCTTAGTTTGCATTGTCAAACTTTGCAGCCTTTCTGTCTACAATATCATTATTACAATTTTTACTATCTATAATAAAGACTAATCACAAATGTTTGGTAATAAATGGATAAATTGGAAAGGTAACGAAAGCGGCGACACCATTGCAAATGCGTATCGATATTCACAACACTGGCTCTTAATAATACGTCGACATATAAAGAAGAAAAAGTCTTAGACGCCGATGACCGCTGTCTCACTGCATCATTAGGCCATCAAGAGAATATTGATGGTGATATTTATCTGTGTGCTTTGCCTTTAGTTGTAATACGACAAAAGCGTTCCTTTGTCAATGTGAAATGATCTGATTCTTGCCATGTTTCGTCAAACGTTAACAGCCTAGTGCACATGTTGGTGTTCATGGTGGTGATACGTGTATACGGTTTCAATTAGTCTAATAGCTTGGTTGACATTTCAGTTTTAATGCAAATGTATCGAGGTATTGAATCAAATGATGTTTGGAAGATTATAATAGAAATTAGACCCCGACTTTAATGAGATTTAAGTACACGAATGCCAGATTTCAGATTTAAGTCTGAACTTGAATATGGTATTTGATTTAAACAATGTCTTAAGATTCCAGATTAGACTTTAACTAAGATCAGCTTTCATACATTAATTACAGACTTTTACTCCGAAGTCTAGTTGTGCCCAACAACATTTCAGTCATATTACAGGTCATTATATCTAGTTCATAAACATTCGACTAATGCAGTTTAAATATTACTTTTTTGAAAAAAAATACCTGTGTCAACGACCTGGCTAGCCCGAGTACTCTGACTGTAAGAGAGCTAGACGGACATTTGGACATAAACACGCTCTCATTACAGTCAGAGACCAACCTATGTCTTTTTTTGGCAATTCCTGACTACCAAACGGTAGGCAACGAGTCCCGCTCTAATACCACAACAATCCTATGTTTGACGTCAAATACCTTTACATCAATCATTTTCGAGTTAAGTGATACAAAAAAATCCACATATTAATCACTAATACACTTACTACAGAAAGAAACCCGACAGCACCCACATTCAACTACGCTTCGTGACACTCCGTCGCAACAATTGCAAAGCTCGGCGATCTATTTCGAGACGTAGACCACGTGATCGCGCACTGGGCGATTCCGCCTTGTGCAGCAGTTACAGGGGCCGTCTCAATCAAGCAAGTTACAACATGGAAGAGTTGGCTAATGCCGTTTTGGATAAATTTGGATTTCATTACGTCATTAAACCAAAACAATTACAACATTATTGGAAATTTTGAATTTGAAGGATACATTTGGGGTGTTATCGACAGTATACGGCAAAAGTATGTGCTACGTACTGCCTCCTCTTGTGAGATGACCCCTGTAACTGCTGCACAAGGCGGAATCGCCCAGTCTCGAAATAGATCGCCGAGCTTTGCAATTGTTGCGACGGAGTGTCACGAAGCGTAGCTGAATGTGGGTGCTGTCGGGTTTCTTTCTGTAGTAAGTGTATTAGTGATTAATATGTGGATTTTTTTGTATTACTTAACTCGAAAATGATTGATGTAAAGGTATTTGACGTCAAACATAGGATTGTTGTGGTATTAGAGCGGGACTCGTTGCCTACCGTTTGGTAGTCAGGAATTGCCAAAAAAAGACATAGGTTGGTCTCTGACTGTAATGAGAGCGTGTTTATGTCCAAATGTCCGTCTAGCTCTCTTACAGTCAGAGTACTCGGGCTACGACCTGGCATGATAATGATGAAGTCTGTTTTCTTTTCTTAAATGATTCAACACACCGCGTTTTGTTATTTCATTTCTATTAACTAATTACCATATTCCGGGTGTAACGGTAAAAGATAGTTCGCTGACCGAAAGGACACGAAAATCAACGAGTGGAAGAAACAACTTCTTTGCTTCGGCACCTGTTTTATTTATTTTATTTTATTTATTATTATTATTATTTGGGGGGGGGGGTTGTAGGGTTGGGGGTGCGTGGCGGTAGGATTGGAAGGGTAACTGTGGCTATTTGGCATTTAATATATCATTCAGTTTATTTCCAAATTTGATAAAGAAAATCGGCATTTCTTGGGTTTAGTAGGATGTACGATCATAGACATCCCTTCGTCTCTTTACACCAGAGTGGTAGCTTCCATTAGCATGGCCATTCTTTGGTACCTATTATTTTCCATTCCAACCAGTGTTCCACAAATGGTATATCACAGGTTGTGGGTAAGTAAATATGTACACGGTCCAATGCTGCTAACTGGAAAGATTAGCCTGTCTTGTGGCATTAAAGGGACATTCCTAAGTTTGCTGCATAGCCTATAAGAAATCTAGCAGCCTGAAAAAAAATGAAACGGGTGTATATCGCTAGAAACAACTGCATTTTCTAACATTTGTACCTTAAGGCATAACTTTACTTATTTCCGCTTCACTATTAATAATAGCACTGGCAATCTAATGAAAAGAGGGGGCGGGATTTAGCTCAGTCGGTTGAGTGCTCGCTTGGGGTGCTTGCGTCGTAGGATCGAACCACCTCAGTGGATCCATTCAGCTAATTAGCATTTGTTCTCATCAGTGGAAAAGTGCATATAAAAGATCCCTCGCTCCATCAGGAAAAATGTAGTGGGTTTCCTCTGATGACTACGAGTCATAATTACCAAATGTTTGACATCCAATAGTAGATGATTAATTAATCAATGTGCTCTAGTTGTGTCGTTAAACAAAAAAAACAACTTCTAATACAAAGTGATATAATAAAGGTCAAATTATTCTTAAAAGATGTATACATATAAAGTTAATTAAATACATTTGTACTAGCGGAAACCTTCGTGTGTATCTTAGACACCTGTGTAAAATACATATTTTGACAAAGTACACAGTACTTGTCTTCCTGTTTATTAATGCTGTGAAACAAGTTACCAATGGAAAATGAAAAATGTATACGTGTTTAATGGCTTGAGATGGGTGGCTTTCAAAACCACTAAGAAGGTCAGTATCTGCTGTTACCGTCACTTGGGGAAATACCAGACCGGTAATGTCGCTGCAGGGAGAAAACAAGATGGCTCAAAGATGCTTTGGGGATGTCATTCCAGACTCTTTCTGATCCATATTCACGGATTAAAAAGTTTGAAGACGGCGTAATGAGTGTTATATTTATCATGAAACATCAAGTAACATAAAATAAAATGTGTTTGTTTATCGACTCCACTAGAGCACATTGATTTCTTAATTATCGGCTTCTGGATGTCAAACATTTGATAACTCTGGAAAATAGTCCTCAGTGGGACTCCGCTACATTTCCCATTCCATGTAGCAGCAAGTTGTCTCTTATATGCATTTCCCCACAGACAAAGCAGCATACTAGTATACCACGGCACTGACTGAATCTGAAAACCCAGAAGGTTCGAGTCTATGACCCAAGCATCTCAGGCGAGTGCTCTGCAAACTCTTGTTATATTCTGCTTCAAGATGGACGAAAGAACAGATAAAACATGCTGCCATGGTAGTTTGCCAATGTACTGTTGTGCTATAATATGTTTTAATGGAGAATAACTAGTTAATGACGTCGGATATCTGCTTTATCCTGTGACGGTAAGAATGAGAAATTCCACGAGGCTCTCTCGAACAGAATTTCTCATTCGGCCTGAACAGAATAAGTCAGATATCTGACGTCATTAACGGGTTATTATCTTTATCCTGCAGACCATAAATATTAAAGGGGAAAAGCTATTATTTCTGTTATTTGAGCCACCTTGTACGATGACCTAACGGTCAAATGAGCGATTTTGTTATGTGTGACGTCAAAAGTCATATTCTCCTAATAGCAGGATATGACTGCTTTATCCGTCATCATATTCTGTCAATAGAAACGGTGGTTCCAGGATACAAATCTGTTACTACACGTAAGACATATCGGCCGAGTCCAACCATAAGAACAGGAAAATGCTCCCTAGACTTGTTTTACGCTTCACGTTAACCCAAATGACACATCGAGAACCAAACGAACTGTCCGCGAACGTTATTGTTTCTGCCTGTCGCTGCCACTGAACGCAGCCATGGACTGGAATTATCATTCTACAAAAATTGACTTGGAAATTAGTCATGCGATATGATGACGCCGCCGCAACAAAACTGTCAACTGCTAGATGTTGACGCCGGTTACTAGTGTATCCTTGAGGAACCTATTCCCGACAGTTTCCACATTGGTTTTTGGTTGTAACCTATGGATGCTCCAAGTAGTTCAACTTGCGGTTTAGAGAAGCGATCTCTTAAGTGTATTAAACGGATATTGGTATCCTGCCAACGTGACTGATCGCCCACAAGGTGATTAGCCTGTGTTGTGGTACCTTCCTTTTATTATTATTCTTTTAAAGGGGCATACCCTAGTTTTTAAACACTAAGGTATATTTGTTTACCATTACAGCCGTTTTTGACAACTAAAATCATACTTTACTAAGATTTTATGGTGTAGATTATCAATTTCCGTACATTCGAAGTGTATTTGGTCATCCTGGTGTTTTTAATATCACAAAATGCATTTCTCATATTTTCTCATATATAGTCGAGTTTTAGTCCGTTTCAATCAATTGTAACTTTATCCAAATGTGTTTCAGGTTTGTAGATTAAAGGTAGTGTTAATTTTCACGGGTTGAAACTAGGGTATGTCCCTTTAATTTATTGCTATGCTTTTATTCAATTAAAAACCGGCCTCGGTGGCGTCGTGGTTAGGCCATCGGTCTACAGGCTGGTAGGTACTGGGTTCGGATCCCAGTCGAGGCATGGGATTTTTAATCCAGATACCGGCTCCAAACTCTGAGTGAGTGCTCCGCAAGGCTCAATGGGTAGGTGTAAACCACTTGCACCAACCAGTGATCCATAACTGGTTCAACAAAGGCCATGGTTTGTGCTATCCTGCATGTGGGAAGCGCAAATAAAAGATCCCTTGCTGTCTGTCGTAAAAAGAGTAGCCTATGTGGCGACAGCGGGTTTCCTCTTAAAAAAAAACAGTGTCAGAATGACCATATGTTTGACGTCCAATAGCCGATGATAAGATAAAAAAAATCAATGTGCTCTAGAGGCGTCGTTAAATAAAACAAACTTTACTTTTATTCAGTTAATGTAACGGGTTTTCTCTGATGACTACGAGTCAGAATTACCAAATGTTTAACATCCAATAGCCGATTATTAATTAATCAATGTGCTCCAGTGGTGTCGTTAAACAAAACAAACTTTATTCAATTAAGGTTCAAATACTCTTAACAGGGCCAAATTTTACAAAGCTATCTTAGCGCTATTTAAAAGCACTTTAAGTCACTAAGTTCGATAGTAGAACTTAGTGACGTAAGGTTATTTTAGTGCTAAGATCGCTTCGTAAAATAGGTCCCTTGATTTAATGATTAGAGGTTGATGAGAGAGAACTCGATATATAGTGGTTTTAAACTTCATCATTCAAACGTTAAACGTTACTCTGGGTGGGGGTCATAAGAAAGTAAGCGGAGAGACTTGATGGTGCCCCCCCCCCCCCTCCCCCCCGGTCACCAAGACGCCAACAGTTACAACAGTCAGCACAATCACAATCATATGATAGCACCGAATGCACACTGGCGTTAAATATGGAGCCGTTTACAACTATATTTGTTGTGGTTGTTGTTGTTGTTGTTGTTTACACTAACAGAAAAAGAAGGAAAGAAATAGCTTCGGACTAATGTTAAAGACTAAATAGATAATGAGAAGGGAAACCCGCTGCCGCCACTCCACATGTCACTCGTTTTCAATTAGCAGCAAGGAATCTTTTATATGCACCATCGCACAAACACGATAGTACATACCATGGCCTTGTTACACCAGATGAAAAGATAAATACTCCAAAGTGGACCATCGACGGTGATGGATTCTACATCGCGCGCGTATCAGGCGAGACATTTACCGCTCGGCTAGGTACGTTCCGTTCCATAACTCAGAGAGATCACAGATTGTTTTCCTAAAATACGCAAAACTACGTGTATCATCTCGTGACTATGAACATAGTATTCGTAGTCGATTTACAGTTGCCGGTTCGTCAAGTGAAAACTTCAAAAGTGGCCAACACAAATGTATCCCGAGAAATGTAATATTTATGACACTGTGATTTTATGTCGCCCAGAAGAATGCCTTATATTAGTTAAGTTTGTTCATGGATGAATTATTTTGTTGCTTTAATAGGCTAGGAAATAATATGGAGTATAATTATAAACAATATAACTGTATAGTGCTGTATCAGAGAGAGAGAGAGAGAGAGAGAGAGAGAGAGAGAGAGAGAGAGAGAGAGAGAGAGAGAGAGAGAGAGAGAGAGAGAGAGAGAGACAGACAGACAGACAGACAGACACAGAGAGTATATTGATTTTGTATATTAATGTTTTAAAGACATTAAAAAGTACTCTAAAATTAATGTGCATTATTATTGTTATTATTAAGCCTGACTGAGTTGGTTTAGTATAGTTAAATTTAAATAAACGCTAACAAAGTTTAGCATTCCAATAAACTCTAGTTAGTGCACACACTTCTCTAAGAATCAATGTTAAAATTACTTAAATCCTGTGGTAACAAAGA
>NC_054702.1:62284520-62297020 GCF_016097555.1 Gigantopelta aegis
AGTGGTATTTACAGACTATTGATATCGGTGTGTATATCTTCGGAAAGACAGGGCGTGTTATAGATTAGGTATTGTGTGGTATACGGTGTCCGTCGATGGCAAACAAGAAGTGGTCTGGAATTTTGCAGTTCCTCATTCATTGCATTGTTGGAGATGTCTCTAACAACAAAGTCATTCTGATAGGTGTATTAGGTGCAAGTGTTCACATCTGGTCAGTCGGTCGGGTTAGAAAACGGAAATAAAATAATGTTCTTTTGGCAACATTTTAGCACGCATGCATGCATACATACATACATACATACATACATACATACATACATACATACATACATACATACATACATACATACAAACATACATGCATGGATGCACGAATGCACATACATACATACATACATAATACACATACATACATACATACATACATAAAAAAAAAAAAATATATATATATATATAGAGAGAGATAGAGAGAGAGAGAGAGAGAGAGAGAGAGAGAGAGAGAGAGAGAGAGAGAGAGAGAGAGAGAGAGAGAGAGAGAGAGAGAGAGAGAGAGAGAGAGATAATCAAATACATAAGAAACATTATTATTAAACAATATAAAGGTTTTATCAGACTAAAATGCATTTAATAGTAAAACGTACATACATAGTGTACGTAATAAAAAAAATACAAAGTAACAACATTTAAAATAAATATAAATATATTACATATGTAAATCATATAACAAAAACTATTTACGTCTTTTTAAGATACAGTAACACGTTTTGGCGCATAAAACAGACAAACAAGAATCGCTAAAGGGTACGAAACAAATGTTTTTTCAGACAACAGAAAAAACAACAACATTAATTAAAAAACCTAGCTTCTAAAAACAGCGGGTATCTAAGGTCTTCATATAGAGGGCACTTCATCACAACATGGAATTCATCTCCAATTAAAGGGTTTTTACACATAAACGTGGCAAACGTTCATATCTGCCGGTTCTAACCTTAAAGGTGCAACACCGCATCTGAACTTAGAACTTCTTTTTATGATTGATGCATGCTATTTATCTTAAGCATACCAAACTTTACAATTATACCTTCATAATCAAGGGAAACGTATAGTCTGGACTGTTATGTCATGATTTTGGGGTTTGCATTTTTTACCCCTACATTTGGAATAACTATATTTTTTATATTATTTATATTCCATAGAAACATAAATCCATTGTTGGCTTTTTTTCCTTCACAATTTTGGCGGCCATCAATATTTGAATTTGTTTGCAAGTTTTGTATTAATCTATCTATCGCTGTATGGTATTAAATTAAAGGTATATGTCTAACACACACCACACACACACACACACACACACACACACACACACAGAGAGAGAGAGAGAGGAGCGAGAGAGAGAGCGAGAGAGAGAGAGAGAGAGAGAGAGAGAGAAGGAGGATATATATATATATATATATATATATTAATTATATATATATATATTAGTATAATAAACAGTATAAAGATGTTATTATATTTATAGGGGGGTTTTGGTAGAAAAATTGATAAAATTTTCCTGTCAATTTTCACCAATTTAATTTCATTAAACTTAATGAAACAACTTGTAATCTAAAACATTAAGTCACTTGTATCTGCCCATTCCTTTCCTGCAGTGAGGAATAATACCAGCTGTTAAATAAACTGTCATACACAATATGTGCATAATGGCACCACTACTCCTCAATTTGTGCCAAACTATTAAAAATGTGGCATCGTCTTGTATTGTATTATGCAGGTATACATTATATAATTATGTATGCAGTATACCAAAATGTTGGTAGCTGTGCAATATAAACATATTTTATTATAGGTGCTTGTGCAGGAAGGGAATTTTGGGGGTTGAAACCCTCTACTTAAGCGCAAAAAAGTGTTTTAGTATGGTTTTTCAGGGGCTTCTGGACCCGCTATGCATGATTTTTCCTGCCAATGTCTCGATACCATCAGCCCCTGCATAAATAACTGCACAGGTGTCAGTGGTTTGAACTCCAGAGAATGTATAAATTTAAAGTTTATTTATTTGTACTAGTTGTCTATAGTCCTTGGGCCAGATCATGGGACCTCCCTACTCGAAGGAATTTATGTGAATGTTTTTTAGTGGGATCAAGCTTAATTCATACCAAAAAATAATTCAGTTGTTTACTACATGGGAATTGCAGCTGTCTTGTATTTTGTAAGACCAGTGTTATGAGCAATGAGGGTATTAATACATAGTAGTCCATGTTGTCAACATATATTTGGTAATGTGAAGCAAATGAGGTATGGATGGAAATATATTTGAATATCTATCTAATGATATTACAATAAACATGTAATTATGCAGAAATAACCAGTATGAAGACAGTTAAACTTTTCCATTTTAAATATAATGACAGAAACTTCAAAGTAGATGCAACGAATGATAACAGAGCATACACCAAAGTATTTAAGATTGGAGGAAGTTGTTATCATTTTGCGTCGTTGCATTATATATGCATATAGGGATTCAACGGAAATAGCATGGCCATCTTCCATTAATTATCTTCTGTCTCAGAAAGTCAAACCTCCAGATATGCATTATATTTGGCTGTGGTGTGAGGGGATTCAACTAAAATGAGAGAGATTAATTACATCCATAGAAAAGGATGTATACCACGTTGTGAAGTGTGGTCGATGGAAAATGCCAAAACACCTGTCAGACATTGAAATTGTCAGTATCGTAAATCGCTTTGGCCACTGTAAATCATATTCCACTTTACTCAAATTGGTGATTGTCATGTGTAATGCTATTGTTGAAAGTGATAACCTGTTACTTGTAACAATTTATGTATTACATAATTATGTGATGCATTTTAGTTTGGACAATGTTGACTGAAGGAGGGGACTCCATCTGAAGTTGGAACACAACACTCACCAAATGGCATTATAGTCCAGGAAAAGTACGACAAATGTTTTTCTGTTCCCATGGAGTATGGTAAACTGTAAAAAAAGAGTTGGCGCCATATTTTGCCAACATGTTGAACCACACTTGACACAATTATTGCTGTGTCAGAGTTATTAAGCATGCATGTATTTAATATTTGTTCTGTTTGTTCTGTAGAGCTGAATTACAGTTTGTTCCTGGCTGGGCTAGATGGGTGTCTGCCACAAGTTCTGGTATCACACGATATCTGTCCACAGTGGATAACTCACCTACTGAAACGAACTCCACAATTCAGCTTGTGCTATGCATATCACACAAAAATTCTATTAGATTTGTTGATAAAAAATAACCATTAGTAATATTTGACCTTGCAGTGGCTAAGAAATAATTTTTGCTTGTGTAGCACCACTCTTTTCATTCAAGGGTGGTATTGTACAACTTGGTATATTCTACAAATGTAAGAGCTCTTGATAAAGTACCGTGTGGCAGTAGTTTCGCTGATATTGTGATTGAGTCTGGTGGATTTACACAGGTATTTCTCAAGTAAGGTCATCCAACAACAACAAAACCAGCAAGAGGCCTCTGCTAGATACCCTTCATTTATGGTCATTTCTGGGTGAAATTGTAAATGCGTTATGGCACAAAACTGACGCTGTAAGCATTGGGCAGACGGCTGTTTGATACTTTCAAAAGAACAGACTGATACAGAAGGTCAAAGCAGAACTGGGCCCATTATAGGGACGATCTCTTTCTGAAGTGATGCAAGAGATGACTGTTGGTGACCAATGTCAACATTTGCACATAATGTACTGTACACACAAGGGCGAAGTGATGAACTAGGATTAACAGCACAGTTTTGGATTCAATACATGGACAGAATATGGTTGGTCTTAAGATGCATTCGAGGTACAAATGAGAACGTTGATCTATACCTGGCATGTGTCCAAAACGTTTTTCCTTTGCTGTTTAGTATGGATCATCACAATTGTACTCGATACCTGTCTGTGTACTTTGTTACACTCGTCAACTTCTTACACAATCACTCAGGAGAAAACAATGTACTGAGAAACTGTGGGATCAGTGTATCCAGATAAGATATACTGGCATCAAGAAATCCACATGACAATTGAATAGATAGACAATAGATTCACTTTATAATTCTGTTTTAATCCAAAAAAGGTAGATCTAGTTCTACCCAGTGTGTACAACCACCCAGAGAAGATTCTAGTCCAGCTGTCTGGTGCCGAAAGAAATGCGTTCTCTAACACAAAGAGTATTTTCTGCTATGATGTCACTGAATGTTAAGAATAAGTCAATGAGGGCAGCAAGGAAGACATGTATAATTGTTGCACTACAAATATGGAAAAAGGTTATTGAAGGAGGGGTGGGTGGATGCATGTCCAAATGTACCATTACAGGGGGTGGGTGGGTGTACTGAACAGCGTTACGTAACACACTGTTTTATTGCTAAAATATTTTGTTGGATGTTTTTGTTTTTTCCACCCAAAACGTTCTGTCGCGGCGATAATGTTTAACATACCTGGATGTAAACGCACACTAAATAATATAAATTGTTGAAATGAATATCTACGCTTTCCCAAATCGCAAAAAGCACATCCATAGCATGACTTGTTTGTGAATGGGAGTTGGGTGGGGGTGGGGTGGGGAGTGTCTCCAAGCGTTACGTAATATTTTTGTGGGTGTGACTGTGTGTGTATGATGTCTAGCGTAACGGAGCGTCACAGGGGGAGGGAGGGTGTCTAATTTTGACAAAAATAGCATTACATAATATTTGGACGGCCCCTTAAGATATAGTAAAACAAACGACTGGAAATAAACTTTGGAAAGTTAAACTAGACATTAAAAGTGTCCATAGCATGTTCATTGAACATAGTCTGCTATACACAACTTGTTTGTATTATACTGTAATATTATGTTGGTAAATATCCAAAATTGTCAGCAATGCCATCCATTTTGGCTTTAACAATTTAATTTGTAGCCAAATTGTTTAATCAGATAAAAGTGAAATATGTTTGTTAATAAAAATATACATATGGTTTATGGACTATAAATTAAAACAAATTGCATCAAAATGTGTGTATTTTTATCCCCTAATCGGTATAACACCATGAAAGTCATCTTTACACATTTTATTTTGCTATACATTGTTTCCATAGGCTCACACCATCAGTTTAATACGATACAGTGATAGGTAGAGGAATATCTAAGTCACACAGAAGTCTAAATATGACCCTGGGTTGGTCTTACTATGGCCGCCATCTTGAATTCAAGATGGCCGCCATTATTATGATGGGGAAAATGCTAACAAATACATTTTACAAAACGTAGCAAAAAAAGAGCAAATTACATAACAGTCCAGACTATTAGTTATACAACATTATACCATTATAAAGCTGTCTTACTACATATATAGGGGCGGGACGTAGCACAGTGGTAAAGCGATCGCTTGGTGCGCCGTCGGTCTAGGATCGATCCCCGTCGATGGGCGGGAGCATCGGGTTATTTCTCGTTTCAACTAGTGCACCACGGTTGGTCTATCAAAAGCCGTAGTATGTCTATGGGATTGTAGATCTAAAAGATCCCGCTCTCTAAGACTGTATATCAGTTACCAAATGTTTGACATCCAATAGCCGATTATTAATAAATCAATGTGTCCTAGTGGTGTCGTTAAACAAAAGAAACTTTAACTTTTCTGCATGTACACTTTCTCATTCTTGCTATTTCGCAATTGCAGAAATATGACCGTACTAGAGTTGTTTTTAAAATTCTTTGGAACATAAGATCTAGTAGTTGTGTACAGAGAACAAACAGATGCTAAATAAAAGGATTTTGTCTTAAGGCCAGTCGTTTTTGATTAATAGGTTTACGGATCCGCCGAAGTTCATTAAAAAGTCCCGCTGGAAAAATAAAAATGCAAACCTACATTTTTTATATTTTTTACCGCCGTTCTGACCAAAAAAAAAAATAAAAAAAAATAATTCAAGGGTATTTTTCCCAAAATTATACTTGTCAAATCATATTCTGTCTTTGTTAAATTATTTATTCAGAAGTACGTTGCGTTTTGACTTTGTCGTGTACTGTGCGGGTGCACAGGTGCATGGCCACCATCTTGTTGTTGTTGTTATTGATACTTGCGGAAAGCGGCTATATGTCGAGATCAGAATTTCAAGTAGCAGAATTGAACAGTTTATCGTAGTATGTCTGTATTAACTAATTCAACATCATAAATACATATCAAAAGTATAAATCAATAAGCATCTATGTATAATACAGTATTTATATGCCTGAATGCCAAAGCAGTAAAATTACGACATGTGCAGACCAATTTCTGCTGAATCCGGGTCGTTTCGCCCTAAAACCATTTCGAACCCTGTGTTGTTTCGCCCTTAGACCCGTTCACCCAGGGTTGGTTCGTTCTAAAATCTTATTCGTACGGAGTCGTTTCGCCCCAAAAGTGAGTCGATTCGCCCCGATTATATATTTATTAGTGTAATTGTTTTGAAATAACATGAATATATCCACATTAGTTATTTAAACGAGATATAAATACTGTAACTGAAAGAAAAGAACATGCGAACTATTAAATGAGTGCACTTCATACCTATTAAGACTACGCTGATATAAAGACATTTTGTTGTATCTTAAATATGTCGGGCATGATACTTGTGTGACAAGATTTGAAACTATTAATAAAAACAAATTTCCATCCAAAATCTTGCATGAACTTTTGTAAATTTCTTTTATAATATAATATCCTCAAATTATTATGAAGTACTTTAGGTTTTTTCCATGACTTGTAGTATCATACCTGTGTATTTAAAAGGACAAAATATATTCAAACCAATGCTACATGCAAGAGTGGTGTATTAAACAACCCGGGAAGCAGAATGGTAGTGAATGAGAAAGTACATGCAACCACAAAATCCATTTGCAACATATATGTGTGTGTGTGTGTTCATGATGAATAATCTGGATTTGAACATTTTCTTTTTTTTTCCTCCGACAGAAAAAAATTGGTCAGAAAAAATAAATAAAAAACTGGATCCAAAACTTTTATTTTTATTTTTATTTCGACCACCTACATATATTTTGTGGAAAAAAAATCCGTAAACCATTTAATAAAAAATAGGTGGCCTAAATTTAATTAGATATTTGCGATCCTCCAGTACAGCTGGGACAGTTTTGTCCATCTTTGCGTTTCGCGATTGTAAGTAATCTACGGGTAGCTGTAATGCGTCTCGTTATTTACTTTTCTAAATAAATAAAGTTTAACTGCTTTGTAACAGCAAATATTTGTCAGGTACACTGATTCTCTTCAAGAGTGCTCTAATCATGAGCATCAACTCTGTACAAATATGTCTTGTAATCGTTGCCATAGCAACGACCTAAACGCTATTTCATTTTCTACATTATAAATCCAATTCTTCTTCTTGAAGAACAAAGCAACGTATCTTAATATCATGTCATAACCTGTCAGTTTTTTTTTATCATTTTCAATTAAAATTAAAAAAAAAATTATAATGTCTTTGCACAATTAAAGAAAATCTACAAAATCATTCAGAGTATCCTCTTTCTGCTTATAAATTTCAAATTCGCTCTTTTTTATTGAAGTTATGTGAATAATCGTCAATCATGTCAGCCTTAACTTAAGATAGGATGTGGGTTCCTTTTAAGATTACTAGTAAAATCTTACCAAATGTCTGACACTCAATTACTGATAATCAATAAATCAATGTGCTCTAGTAGTGTCGTTAAACAAAACAAACTTTAACTTTAAAATAAAAGTGCATTAATTCATCGATTATAACACGCATGCACACACACACACACACACACACACAGCCACATACACACACACTCGCACACGCACACACAGAGCCACATACACATACACACAGACACACACACACACACACACACACACACACACACACAGAGAGAGAGAGAGAGAGACACCAAGAGAGAGAGACACACACACAGACACACACATACACACACACAGACACACATACATACACACACATACACACACACACACACTCACTAAAAGATTCATCTGTTATAAAGACAACACTTAGTGAGAACATTTACTTTAAATCGTCGTTACATAATACAATAGTTAAAAAGTGAATTGTTTTCGTAATCTATACAACAAAAACAACATATACTTTTTGTTTCTTAATTTGTGCAAGCATTCTCATTACATGCTATATATTCACACATCTATTTCGATAGACCAAGCAAGGAACATCATTTCAAATGGGAAATATTCTAATCGATCAACCGAGGCAGCTCGAACCTAGAACCTACTGCACGTCAGAGCGCGAACATGTATTACTGACTCTGTAATCGAGATACGTACATTCCGCTCTAGTGAGAAACAAAAATATTTAATGAAATTATGAAGACATAGCCTATAATTCTATTGATAAATGTCTTTGTTTATTTTAATTTTATTAATTATTAATGGTGTAATTTATTATTAATGTTTTCTGGAAATGTCAGCCTGTAGTAATCTACTTATCAGAGCTGAACAACGATAAATCCACGGCAAGACAGGTTTAACTATTTCTGTCAGTATCGGTGATCTGTTAGTGATGACTTCCGCGTGTTAATGTTTTAAAGGTACCTGAATCTCAAAACCAAGCTCCCCCCCCCCCCCCCCCCCCCCCCCCCCCCCCCCCCCCCCCCCCCCCCCCCCCCCCCCCCCCCCCCCCCCCCCCCCCCCCCACCGCCCATGTTTGGTCAAACAATATATATTACAGAATACACAAAAATGCAGACTTAACCCGTCCACCTGTCAAGGACTTTTAAATTCTATTTTCAAAAACAACAACGTGTTTTGTGCCCCCTCTATTAAAACAAATCCTGGATCCGAAGGACTAATTTCGCCTATAATAAACCAAACAATTTTTTAAATATATATTGAAAGGGCGAAATAGAAAGAAAGAAAGAAAGAAAGAAAGAAAGAAAAAAATGTTTTATTTAACAACACACTCAACACATTTTATTTAAGGTTATATAGCGTCGGACATATGGTTAAGGACCACACAGATATTGAGGCGAACTAGAAGATGTAACATACTTGACGATTACGAATCTGCCATTAGAATATTCAGTACTATATCTCTGCACAAGGATTATTAAAAAAAAAAAAGGTTATGACAGAGTTGTGAGGGTACGCAGCCTACAAAGGAGAGCTTTTCTCATATATGGTTCTAACACCGTCTAATGGACGTAGCCCAGTGGTAAAGCGCCCGCCAGATGCGCGGTCGGTCTAGGGTCGATCCCCGTCGGTGGCCCCATTGGGCTATTTCTCGTTCCAGCCAGTGCTCCACAACTGGTGTAACAAAGGCCGTGGTATGTACTGTCCTATCTGTGGGATGGTGCATATAAAAGATCCCATGCTGCTAATCGAAAAGAGTAGCCCATGAAGTGGCGACAGCGGGTTTCCTCTCTCAATATCTGTGTGGTTCTTAACCATATGTCTGACGCCGTATAACCGTAAATAAAATGTGTTGAGTGCGTCTTTAAATTAAATATTTCCTTCCTGTCCGTCTAATGGAGGACTGCCACTTTATTGGGTACGCCTTTCCAGGCTCAAAAAACTATCTACAGCTTCCGTAAACAAAGTGACGTCTGAATACGCTCATCGATGTGCATACAATAATATTTCAAGCAAAACAAAATGTAAGTATTTTGTAGAAATATTGTTTAAATTATATAATATTTTGAGGACGAAGTACATGTATCTTTAATGCCAGGTGCCAAAAATACCCGAATATTACTGAAATAGGATAGTATGCCTAAGACGTCGTAAACCCTACGAATGCCTCCCACCATGGACTGAGACGAAACGTGATACCGGTATTGGAAAGCCGATTACGACAACTTGTCCCGACGTCGGGAACAAAAAGCTCATTTGTGAAAGACGCTGGTTACAAAGTGAGACGGACATACGTAATTGTTTCTTTTATTTTTGCAATTGATAAAAACATCAGACAATGTAATCTTCCTAGGTAAGCCTAATTACACGAATTATTCCTCTGAAAACGGTTTTGAATGAATAGCTAACGGCCTAATATAAAGGGTAGCTTGTAACCTGTCTACCTGTTACCGGCCTTGGTGGTGTCGTGGTTAAGCCGGATCGTGGTAGGTACTGGGTTCGCGGCGCGGTACCGGTTCCAACCCAGAGCGAGTTTTAACGACTCAATGGGTAGGTGAAAGACCAATACACCTTCTTCTTTCTCACTAACCACTAATCCACTGTTCTGGACAGACAGCCCAGATAGCTGAGGTGTGTGCCCAGGACACCGTGTTTGAACCTTAATTGGATATAAGCACGGAAATAAGTACACACACATACACAGACACACATACATACACACACAGACAGATATACACAGACACACACAAAGGCACACAGAGGCACACACAAACACACACACAGACACACGCACACACAAACATACACAGACACATACAGACACACACACATACACACACACACCACACACACACAGACACACACGCACACAAACACACACACACACACACACACACACAGAGAGAGAGAGACATACACACCAACCACACACACACATACACACACAGAAAGACACACCACGCACACACAGGCACACCACACACACACATACACACACCAGACACACAGACACACACATACACATAGACACACCACACACATACAGACACAGACAGCCACACACACATACAGACAGACACACACAGAGACAGACGCACAAACACACACACACACAGACACACACACACACACGCCACACACATACACACTTTCTAGCTGAGATGTGTACCCCGGACAGCGTGCTGGAACCATAACTGGATAATATTTTATACGTACGAAAATAAGTATAAATAAACAAACAAACCTGTTCACGGAGGTCAAACTTGCCGCCTTCAATTCATCACCCTTTCTTCCTAGGACCAGTCATTGGCCATGCCAGAGTCTTGACCCTTGGTGGACATGCCTGAACCGTGATTGGACATAGGCATGCCAAACATGTGTAAATCTGTAAGTTGGTGACCTACAACGTAATGACATATATTATCAATGCTGTAGATCATATTTGTGTTTGTTTTCCCCACATAAAACCGTTTTTAAACCTAAACATTAATACCACGTTTCCTTAAAACCTCTATTATAACTAGTTTTCATATCCTGCTTATTTGGCTCGGTTCTATAATGAAGTCACAAACTCGCCTTGTTATGTGGACCTCACCAAATAAACTAAATACTTTTTTTTTAAACCTGATGTTCATGAAAAAATAACCCACATAAGCCTCAAAAACATACTGCGCGGGGAGATGGTTCCGGGTATGTGCAATCTACCATGGGAAAAAAGAAAGAAAGAAAGAAATGTTTTATTTAACGACGCACTCAACACATTTTATTTACGGTTATATGGCGTCAGACATATGGTTAAGGACCACACAGATTTTGAGAGGAAACCCGCTGTCGCCACTACATGGGCTACTCTTCCGATTAGCAGTAAGGGATCTTTTATTTGCGCTTCCCACAGGCAGGATAGCACAAACCATGGCCTTTGTTGAACCAGTTATGGATCACTGGTCGGTGCAAGTGGTTTACACCTACCCATTGAGCCTTGCGGAGCACTCATTCAGGGTTTGGAGTCGGTATCTGGATTAAAAATCCCATGCCTCGACTGGGATCCGAACCCAGTACCTACCAGCCTGTAGACCGATGGCCTACCACGACGCCACCGAGGCCTGTCCCTACCATGGAAATTCTCTATATAATGTATATCAGTGTACTTTGAAACACCGTGGGTACCTTTTCGGATATAGCACCCCATCCCTAAAAAAACATATTTAAAAAATATTCAGCCGTTCCTAGTGTTCAGCTAAGGTGCCATGTGTCGCAGGATCGATCCTCGTGTTAAAGGCCCTGGTATCTGCTCACCTGTCTGTGGGAAAGGACATTAAAAAAAACGTGCTGCTAATCAGTAGGAATATTTTGTATGACAGCAAGCTATTTATCTGATTCTGTATCTGAAATTGTGTCGTATGATTAAACCTGAATGTAATGCCACTATCGTGCAATATTCATTTAATGGATTCCACGATTTGTTTTTGTTGTTTTTTGTTTGTTGTTTTTTTATATTGTATTCGTTCATTTTAGCTCTTTTTACCATTATGATATAGAACAAGGACTAACTGCAGGGTTTCTTGTTTCATTGAGACCGGCCTCGGTGGCGTCGTGGTTAGGCCATCGGTCTACAGGCTGGATTGTACTGGGTTCGGATTCCAGTCGAGGCATGGGATTTTTAATCCAGATACCGACTCCAAACCCCGAGTGAGCGCTCCGCAAGGCTCAATGGGTAGGTGTAAACCACTTACACCGACCAGTGATCCATAACTGGTTCAACAAAGGCCATGGTTTTTGCTATCCTGCCTGTGGGAAGCGCAAATAAAAGATCCCTTGCTGCTAATCGGAAAGAGTAGCCCATGTAGTGGCGACAGCGGGTTTCCTCTCAAAATCTGT